>NC_138771.1:603784096-603794616 GCF_965119305.1 Pelophylax lessonae | reverse complement strand
CTAAACCTTAAGCGGAGCCTAGAGAACCTGTACAATAAGGTCTTCAATAATATACAAATGGAAATATCTACAGCCATGTAAACTTTTAAAAATCTGATTTTGGACCTGGGTGAGCGAACAGATATGCTAGAAACTAAGCACAATGCACTGGCTTTTAATGGCCTTCATCAAGAAGTTGCCACTCTCCAAGAGTCCCTCACCCTCCAAATGGAAGAACCTGTACGAAAAGCCTAGAGAACCTGTACAAAAAGCTCTCCAATAATATACAAATGGAAATGTCTAAAGCCATTTAATCTTTTACAAATCAGATTGTGGACCTAGGTGAGGGAACAGATATGCTAGAAGCTAAGCATGATGAACTGGAACTGGCTCATAATGACCTTCATCAAGAAGTAGAGATTCTCCAAGAATCCCTCCCCTTCAAAATAGAAGGTTTGGTGAACTATACAAGGCAAAGCAACTTCTATATCCGTGGAGTATCAGAAATGGTCTATATCCTAAGCCTCCTCAGTCGGATGCTTCCTGAAACAGTCCAAGAAAACTTTGAATGAGATTGCATGCATGCATACTAAAGAGCTCTTCCCTCAAAGCCCCCAGCTGCAGACCCAACAAGAAATATACTACGCCTTGTATTCCAAGAAAACCTAGTTAGACCGGATACACCATGTCAATAGGCAGTTCTACATATTACCCCTTTGCCTTTGCAACAGCAAAAATGTATAGTCTTTAAAAATTTTAGAATTTCAGAATTTTAGAATTTTGAAGTGACAACATCTAAACTAAATTTGTTCCATAGTGTGGATAAGTGACTTTACACATGAGGTTTTTTTTTTTTTTTTACCCTGTTACTTGGGTTGGCTAGATAAGGATGGGTATGGATTATTATACCTGGATCTCATTTACTGTACATAAAACACCAAAGGTGCCTTAAGGGCGAAAAGTGATTATAGAACATACTGAGAGTTTCAATGCTCCTTCACAAAGGAAACTATAGTTTTATATTATAAAGGTTGTGTTTTGACTTCATTGGAAGATTTTTTCCTTTTTTATAGAGATCCTTTGTTCAGCTTTATGAATCCTCCAACTTAAACTTGGACTCTGATTCAGGCAGTTCAATTGCCGAACCATTATTTTCCTCTGATGAAACCCTGTCTGTCTTTACTAATGACCCCCTTTTAGCTTTTAAATACAGTAAAACCTTGGATCAAGGGCATAATTCGTTCCAGAAACATGCTTGTAATCCAAAGCTCGTATATCAAACCGAATTTCCCCAAAAGAAAAAATGGAAACCCCATTTTATTCAAAAGGCATTCAGCTTATAGTCCATATAAAAGGATTATAGCAATGTGATAGGTTGTGTAATAGGTCCATCCACAAATGGCAGCCTCCATGCAGGCATCCCGGGTAAAGCTGTCCACATAGACCATCCTCTGCACTGCCGGCTCCCACCGCTGTCAGTCTGCAATCGTGACCGGGAAGACTACCCTGCAGTTGAGCAATCTGAAAGCGAGGCTTGAAGCGCTCGTAGAGCGCAGTGTGGAAGGGATGATGTTGATGGCCACGCCAAGGATGGTCTATGTGGAGAGCTTTACCCCGGATGCGTGCGTACTTAGATGTGCCTGTTTTAATCATCAACCATGTGAGTTGCTAAATGTTGAACCTTCGTTAATGCTCCGTTTCCACTATCGCGGCTACGAAGTCGTGCTACTTCTAGCGCGACTTTGTAGTGTAAGTTGTCTGCGGCTTTCAGTGCGACTTGTCCCTCATTATAGAAGCAAGTCGCACTGAAGTCAGCCCAAAAGTAGTGCACAAACTACTTTTCAAGTCGCGGCGACTGAAGTCGCAGCAGTTACAACGGGCCAAATTGAAATGAATGGCTTTTGACTTGCTGTCCGACTTGACATGTCAAGTCACACAACAAGTTGCAATAGTGGAAATGGAGCCTTAATGTAACCATATTGCTACACTTAGAGGCACCTCTTGCAAAACTCTCTCAAACCAAGTTACTCCAAGCTAATCCAAGGTTTTACTGTACTTATGAAGTTATAGTAGCGTTTCTAGAAATGTTTGATTTTCCTCTACAACAGCAAAAGCCTTTAAGCCACATGTGTCAAACACAAGGCCCGCGGGCCGAATCCGGCCCTCCGGGCCATTTCATGTGGCCCTTGCACCTCTCCTGCAGCTGCGGAAGAGCTCCAGCCCTGCTCCAGACCCTGTACTTTCTGCTTTCCAACAATGCCTCTAGCTTCTTCCCAGCAGGAGCACAAGTTAAGGGTGGTGCACTGTAATGTAAGGGAGGGTGAGGGACTCCACTTCTGATGGTGGGGAGGCTCCTGACGTCTTATGTAAGGGTAGGGGATGCTCTGGACATCTAGTCTTACAGATACAAGCGGCCCTTTTGAGGGCAATCACATTGCTGGTGCGGCCCTCGAATAAACTGAGTTTGACACCCCTGTTAAGCTGTTGTTTCTTACAATGTTATGATCTATTTAGTGATAGGACCTATATTTCCAGGTGCTTCCTCTCCTAGTTGGATTGGGGTATTCAGGTCTTCCTTATCGTCTTGCTTTTTTCTTCTATCTTCTTGGAAACTGGCCTGAGCCCCCTTACCCAACAGGATCTACAAACATTGCTATCTCCTCTATGAAGTCCAAATATGAGCTAGTATTCCTTATCTTCTGCACAGATGGAATATTTAGAAATTTAGTGGCAATATATGGATGCTCTCCTCTCACTTCCTGTTTTACTATGGGACAGGAAGTGAAATCTCCCCTATGGTATGGGACACAGTTGGCAAAAAAATTGCATAACCCTCCAAAAGGGGGGGAAAAAATAATGCCTTTGATTACACTTTTAGGCTCCATGTACACGGGACGTTTTAAATGGCCGTTTAGGAGCAGTTGGGCGTTTTTTTTCAGAAGCCCCTGAACCCACCTACATGTTATCTTATCTGTCCATGTACACAGGGTCGTTTACAGTCATTTGCAGGCAGTTGCGTTCAGGGACATTTTTGTAAAGCAATTATTTGCGTTTAAACGTGTGTTTCCCGGCGTTTCAAACACAAAAACCGACCGAACGCGATGACCCGCGTTTAGCGCTCGCGTTTTTCCATTTTAAAGGGAAATTATTTTTTTGACCTCCTAGGAACGGTTCTAAACGCAAACGCCCGCTAAACGCGGGTGCAAACGCGACCTAACGGACGTTTTAAACGTCCTAAAAATTCCAGCATTCAAAGGTACTTTTAACAACGTCCCGTGTACATGAAGCCTTAAAGGCTTACAGTGGGTACGAAAAGTATTCAGACCCCCCTTAAATTTTTCACTCTTTGTTATATTGCAGCCATTTGCTAAAATCATTTAAGTTCATTCTTCTTCCTCATGAATGTACACATAGCACCCCATACTGACAGAAAAACACAGAATTGTTGACATTGTTGCAGATTTATTAAAAAAGAAAAACTGAAATATCACATGGTCCTAAGTATTCAGACCCTTTGCTGTGACACTCATATATTTAACTCAGGTGCTTTCCATTTCTTCTGATCATCCTTGAGATGGTTCTACACCTTCATTTGAGTCCAGCTGTGTTTGATTATACTGATTGGACTTGATTAGGAAAGCCACACACCTGTCTATATAAGACCTTCCAGATCACAATGCATGTCAGAGCAAATGAGAATCATGAGGTCAAAGGAACTGCCTGAAGAGCTCAGAGACAGAATTGTGGCAAGGCACAGATCTGGCCAAGGTTACAAAAAGATTTCTGCTGCACTTAAGGTTCCTAAGAGCACAGTGGCCTCCATAATCCTCAAATGGAAGACGTTTGGGACGACCAGAACCCTTCCTAGCTCAGTTTGGCCGGACGGCCAGCTCTATCCGGGGAGAAGAGCCTTGGTGAGAGAGGTAAAGAAGAACCCAAAGATCACTGTGGCTGGGCTCCAGAGATGCAGTCAGGAGATGGGAGAAAGTTGTAGAAAGTCAACCATCACTGCAGCCCTCCACCAGTCGGGGCTTTATGGCAGAGTGGCCCGACGGAAGCCTCTCCTCAGTGTAAGACACATAAAAGCCCGCATGGAGTTTGCTAAAAAAACACCTGAAGGACTCCAAAATGGTGAGAAATAAGATTCTCTGGTCTGATGAGACCAAAATATAACTTTTTGGCCTTAATTCTAAGCGGTATGTGTGGAGAAAACCAGGCACTGCTCATCACCTGTCCAATACAGTCCCAACAGTGAAGCATGGTGGTGGCAGCATCATGCTGTGGGGGTGTTTTTCAGCTGCAGGGACAGGACGACTGGTTGCAATCGAGGGAAAGATGAATGCGGCCAAGTACAGGGATATCCTGGACAAAAACCTTCTCCAGAGTGCTCTGGACCCCAGACTGGGCCGAAGGTTTACCTTCCAACAAGACAATGACCCTAAGCACACAGCTAAAATAACGAAGGAGTGGCTTCACAACAACTCCGTGACTGTTCTTGAATGGCCCGGCCAGAGCCCTGACTTAAACCCAATTGAGCATCTCTGGAGAGACCTAAAAATGGCTGTCCACCAACGTTTACCATCCAACCTGACAGAACTGGAGAGGATCTGCAAGGAGGAATGGCAGAGGATCCCCAAATCCAGGTGTGAAAGACTTGTTGCATCTTTCCCAAAAAGACTCCTGGCTGTATTAGATCAAAAGGGGGCTTCTACTAAATACTGAGCAAAGGGTCTGAATACTTAGGACCATGTGATATTTCAGTTTTTCTTTTTTAATAAATCTGCAACAATGTCAACAATTCTGTTTTTTTCTGTCAGTATGGGGTGCTATGTGTACATTCATGAGGAAGAAGAATGAACTTAAAGCGGAGTTCCACCCAAAAGTGGAACTTCTGCTTACGGAGTCCTGACCCCCCGACATGCCACATTTGGCATGTCATTTTTTGGGGGGGGGAGCGGGTACCTAGTTTTGACAGGTACCCGCTCCCACTTCCGCTCGGAGCGCCGCGGCGCCCTGAGCGGAAGTTCTCCTCTCCCCCTCCCTCCCTGCAATCTTCTGGGACACGTCAGAGGTCCCAGAAGATTGCCGGCCAATCACGGCGCGCAGCGCGACTCGCGCATGCGCAGTGGGTACCCGGCTGTGAAGCCGCAAACTGTAACAGCCGGGTGCCCACAGCAGTGATGCCGGCGCCGAGGGAGAGGATCGAGGCTTCCGGCGGCCGCATCGCTGGACCGTTGGACAGGTGAGTAAATGGCTGGAACTCCGCTTTAAATGATTTTAGCAAATGGCTGCAATATAACAAAGAGTGAAAAATTTAAGGGGGTCTGAATACTTTTCGTACCCACTGTAAATGCCCAATGTACATAAATGAAGGAAAGCTATGCTGGAGTTTAGGGAAGGTGATATAATCATGCTTCAAGATACACACTTGCCAAGTCATATACCCCAACATACTTCGAAAAAACCTTACTCCACAATATACTACAACAGATGCTAAAACTAAAGCCGCTGCTTTTCTCATTAGAAATGCACACAAACTTTATTATTTTGCAGCTGAATTTAGCCAATTTAGTTCTTGGAATATATCTCCATTAAATTATATTCCATCTACTCAATTTTGAGGCAGCTGCTGCTGTGGGGTTCTCAACCGTTAGAACACATATCTGCAGGTGTGAATAAATAATGCAGTTCTCTTCATCCCTCCGGCATAAATATAAACGAGTGAATGGGCACTCTATTCTACAGCCCATTTTCATCAATTCAGAACTCTCAATGGCATACCAAGATTCAGCATTTCATTGGTGGTGTATACAAAAGAGTTGTTGCATTAAAGACCTTTGGCAGGGGGAAGAGATTGATCTCTTTGTCGTTGCTACAGAATACTAGAGGGGCACCCTGGCGGGAGCTGTTTAGATACCACCAGCTCAAACACTTTGTTTCTCCTAACCCTGAAAAACTTCCACGTTCCTCCCCAAAACTTTTTTATAATTATCTGCAACACAATGCCGAAGGGCAAAGGGGCTCATCTCAACCTTTTTTTCCCATATGCACAACAGGACTTGCCTATCTTTGTGAACAAATGGTAAGAGACTCTCGGTCCCCCGGCTTCACACACGGATTAGAATGAAATATTAGTACAACTTTCTACATTTTACAGCTTGTAAACCTCAAAGAGGGAGCATCCAAGTTACAGTGGTTTTATATCCCAGCTAGACTTCATAAAGCCTTCCCTCCAGTTCTTCATTGTGTCATTGAAAGTGTTCTCTGACAAGGACTTCTAAGCAATGTTTTTTTTCAGTGGGAACACGGGAGAATGAGGTTCTGGCATCTTCAGGACTGGCTGAATGGCAAGGGATGCATGGGTGTGTTGCAGGGTCTATTGATGCTTGCTGCTGGGGGACCTATTCTAGCTGGAGGGAATCTATTTTTGCAGGGGGGTCTGTTGTTGCTGGTGGGGGACCTACTGTTGCTGGGGGTGGGTCTTGTATTGCTGGGAGAGATTTACTGTTGAGGGAGGGGTCTATTGTTGCTGGTTGCCGGAGAGTCTATTGATGCTGGCTGCTGGGGTATCTATTCTAGCTGGAGGGAATCTATTTTTGCAGGGGGGGGGTTTGTTGTTGCTTGTGGGGGACCTACTGTTGCTTGTGGGGGACCTACTGTTGCTGGGGGGTGGCTGTTATATTGCTGGGAGAGACCTGCTGTTGAGGGAGGGGTCTATTGTTGCTGGTTGTGGGTCGATCTGTTGTTGCTGCCGGGAATCTATTGTTGCTGGGGGGAAATTTTGTTGTGGGTGGTCCAATTTTTGTTAGGGGGATCTATTGTTGCTGGCGGGAGGGGATCTATTTTACTGCTCTTTACTGCTTTTCTTGTTGTTAAATTCTGTACAAATTACTACAAAATGATACTTGGTTCTGTATTGTCTAAAAGGAGAACACAATTGTGAGCAGAAAACTGCATCAACACCCCTCATGGGATTTAAAGACGGACCAATATACTAAAAAAGTATTTTTTTGTACAATTGTAAAAATAGAAGTGGAAAAAATAAACGAATAATACATCCATTTAGAAGGAAGATACATATAAAAATATGAACTAGTACCTATTACATAAGTAGAAAGGTATGGAAGGTGTGCGACCGCCTATAGTCGTCACTGGGCTGGCCACCATAAGTTACGTATAAACACCTAACATGTTTCATACTATTACTGTGAAGTCCTTCTTCAGAGGTGACCCAGTAGGTACTGGTATATACTAGAACACAAACATGTGCTACAGAGGACGCACCAGCCTAGCGCATTACCTTTGCAACAATTTAAAAAAAAAGACATTGTATACATCATACTCTCAAATTAGATAAATAGTCAAGCATGATAAAAAGATATGTATAAGTCCACCAAAAGTCCACTTTGCATGATCTACTGGTTAAAAACAGTTGAGATGAAAATCTCCAAATAAATCTGACGCGTTTCGAGGGTGACCCCTCTTCTTCAGAGCTCTGTGCGTCCTCTGTATTCTTTTTGTTTCTAGAGGTTATTTGGGTTTCCCTGACCTGTTTGGAGTGGCAGCACAACCGAAATGGCAGCTTAAAGAATGGAGTCACGCTTTTAAAGATCTAGCCGCTTAGCAACTCTCAAGCACAGGAGCATTTATTTATTTTACAAGCATGTGCTATTAGTAACAAAATAATAATAAATTCATTCTTATTATAAAATAAATAGGTAATGAAGATATAATAATAAATCATTATACAGGCTGTATTGTAGTTATAAAATTCAACAACTACATTGTACATCAGAGCTGGATACAGGATAGATATTGCCGAATGCATATGCATGGTGTGACGGTGGCAGGTATCAGATCCCTGCCCTTATCACTAACTCGTGACCAAGGACCAGCCAACCTCACACCCTGCCGTCACTTGCGTAACAATGCCGCTCTCAGCTGCACCCGGCACATAGATTTTCCAGCTTGCGGGACCACAATCTAGATGCCAGCAGGCTGAGAGCGATTGTCACCGGGCCAATTAAGCAATTAACCCTTTCACTGCCACCACCGCTAAGTAATGAGCCCAGCGGACGCTCGTAATTTTAGAAATACCAATTATGACTTTAGAATAATAATCTGTAACACGCGCTGTCACCACAGACAGGAATGTTCAGAGGATTTATTCTATCCAGTAGCACTCTTCAAGAGACAGGTTCGTTGTTAGTTTGCATTAAGAGCTTTGGAACAAGATTAACACTTTTCAAAATAAAGTTTAATAATAAAAAGGTTAAAATTGGTGCAAATAAAATATTTACAGAAAAAGGTGTTTCAAAGGAATAGCGACATAATTCAGCAATTTAAAAAAATTTAGATAAAATTGAGAAGTAAGGATACTTGCATTTAATGTCCTTGGTGTTACCAGAGTTCAGAAGCTGAGCCAGTGTGATCGGTTCTCAAACTTGATAGATTTTCCTTCTTGATGTTACCATGAGAACTGCCAACCCCGCCTGCTTCTCTTTTTCTCTGAGACTGCAGGGGGTGTTAACAGATGTCCCTGACCAATAAACATAGTGGCCATGGGTGGCCCTAACGTTTACGACAATACCAAGGAACCTCCCATATAGACAGACTTATAACATAATTCATATCTTCCAATATCTACCAGTTGCCTTCTTGAAACTGATGGATTATTGTGCAGCATTAAATTTTATATCCGAGAACACAGGCTATCTCAAAGTAACCTCTGATCCGTAAGGCATCTGACAGCTAGCTTGTCTCCCATTGGAGCTAAGGTGGTCATGTATGATATCGTTCCATTCAGTATTTTATTTTGCATTTAACTATACACTTTCTAGAGACCTATCTTGTTTGTGTTTTAAAGTTATGAATTTGTGTGTGAATGTGTTCAATTAACACAGCTCTTGAATGGCTCTGTTTTACGACCCATTAGCCATTATCCTTCTTTGCCTGGTTATTGCTTTACGACCGGCCTGAGTATCAGAACAGATATCCATCCAGACATCTGTTCAGATAACTGCTTTTTTGAAGTCGAAACTCTCTGCATTCCAGGAATTAATTGAGGTCGGGAGGGGGCTGTGTGAGTGATGGTCTTTTGTAAACTGTCATGGCGTCCTGAACAAAATGGTTGCCCGTGACAAAATGGTTGCTTGCGACAGCTTTTAGGATATCCAGTGCAGGATATCATTACACATGGTTAGGGACCCAATGTAGGCGTGAAGCGGCGTGACCCAGGAAGAGCAGATCTACAGTCACAAGAACCCGACAGCGGAAAAACTGCCTGTGTGACCAACGGCCAGATGTATCGTCTATAAAAAAATAGATAATATATAGGTAGAAAAAAGGTAAACGTATCCATCAGCTAAACAGACCGAGAAGGTAAGTAAGTGTATTGCATTGTGTTGCCCCCTAGGGAGCAGATTTGCAGAGGGCAAAACAAGCAGTAGCAAAGAGGTGGGAAATTTTTATATATATATATATATATATATATATATATATATATATATATATATATATATATATATATATATATATAATTATAAAGTTTAGCAGATACTGTATTGAGAGGGAGTAAGCATTCACATAATGAAATCATACCTGTCTGTTATATAGTATCAATGTTTGTTCAAAACAGCCACAGCCGCCATTAGCGCCATGTAGTCTGAACTAGCCTTGAGGAGTGAGGGTTATATACCTTACCTACAGGGGATTGGTAACAAATTGATGATGCAACACAGCTGGCCATTAGTGTGGTGGAAGTGCCTGTTGTTCTCCTGGCAACAAGCCATATTCATCAAGGGTCCCTCGGCGAAGTAGCACGCGGCCCCAAAAGAGGCGGAGCGACATCCTGCGCCATCACGCCACCGGTGCATCATAGGCCTAGCGTCCGTGTTCCAAGCTGGAATGCAAACGGGAAGAGGACCGCATTAGTCCATGTTGTTTCTTTAAAATCAGATCACTCATAAGCTGTGACTCGTTTCTGAAAAGCCTGTACCGTGACAGCAAGGAATTGGGTAGCGCCTTGTAAAATATATAGAATAAGGTTGAAGTGGGGAAGGAAGTAGGGTACGGAAAGAAAAGGGGAAAAAAAAGGAGAATAAGAGTTCCAAACGGGAAAGAATAAATAATCTAAACCCGAGAAGAGGATTAGCAGGAGAGTGCCAAATGAGCCATTGGACATGAAGTTTATTCGGTGTGTATAAAGCTAATAATTTCCCCATACGTCCAATGTCCTTGACTGTACTGACCCATTGGCACAGTGGAGGTGTCATAATGGTTTTCCAATAAAGATATATGATTTGGGGGGGGGCTGCCACAAGGAAGAGCCTAAATAAAGATTGTTTCTGGTATTTTCTAGAGCTTTGGAGGGTGAATGGGTAAAGGGGAAAGAGTTTCTCCATGGATTTCAATATGTATATTAAAAATTTGAGACCAGAATTGACCAATTATTGAACATTCCCACCAGATATGTAGGTTACTTCCCCTTTCCTCTCTGTATCTCCAGCATGCTTCTGTTGTATTTGGAAACAATCTATGTA
>NC_138771.1:603649096-603779096 GCF_965119305.1 Pelophylax lessonae | reverse complement strand
TTTGTGTGGGAGGGATTTTACTGGGAAAATGGCGTTCAGACAGTCTGCTTATTACGTCAGATCTAATGTTTTCTGGTGGGCCGTTTGGAAATATGAGGGTTGTGAAGATTTCCTCCAGGTAATAAAGGAAGGGTTGGTGGCTTTCGGTGGACTTGCGGTATAAAATGTAGGAATTGTATGTGGCCAAATGAAAAATATAAATTGCTACTTTTTTGTACCAATGATAGGTACGTCTTGTGGGTAGATAGGGTTCCATTTGGTCGTTGAAATCCACTCCCCCCATGAATAAGTTGTACTCATGTACACATGTTGGCTTTCGGACTGGGCCATTCCTTCGTCGGGATTCCACATAGTTGTCATTGTGGATCGAAGACAACATGTAGACGTCTCTTCTGTCCCTCCACTTCACAGCCAGAACTTCCTCATTTCTCAGACTCGCCGTCTCCCCTCTTCTCAGCTTGGTGTTTACTAGCCTTTGAGGAAAGCCTTTCCGTTTTTTTCGGACCGTGCCACATGCAGGAGTCTTCTTTCTGTGAAGGTTTCGGAACATGGGCAAACTGGTGCTGAAATTGTCTACGTACAGGTGGTAGCCTTTTTCAAGGAGAGGGTAAATGAGGTCCCAAACAACTTTCCCGCTTGATCCCATGTAGTCCGGACATTCAGGGGGATGCAGCTGGGTGTCCTTCCCTTCGTACACCCTGAAGGCATAGGTGTACCCTGTGGCTCGGTCACATAGTTTGTAAAGCTTCACCCCATAGCGGGCCCGTTTGCTGGGAATGAATTGTTTGATGCCCAGCCTGCCGGTAAATTTAACAAGGGACTCATCCACACATATATTTTGGTCTGGGGTAAACAATTGAGGGAATATTTCTGAAAAATAATTTAGAAGTGGCCGAATTTTGAACAGCTTGTCAAATGCTGGGGAATTTCGGGGAGGGCACTGGGTATTGTCGTTAAAATGGAGGAACCTCATGATCATCAAATACCTGGCCCTGGGCATTACTGCAGAGTAGATGGGCATATGGTAGATTGGTTTGGTTGACCAATATGCTTGCAGTTCGTTTTTTTTATTGAGTCCCATGTTGAAGGTGAGGCCTAAAAATATCTTGAACTCCTCCACCGTTGGGTCTCTCCACTCAAAGGGACGGGAATAAAAAGATGGGTTACTCTGGATAAATTGTTGTGCATACAGGTTGCACTGGGCCACAATGGACGTCAGCAGGTCCTCCGTAAAAATTAAACGGAAGTAGTCAATTGGGGCAAAGTTCTCCATGTTGACCTGGACTCCTGGCTGGGCAGTGAAAGGGGGGATGATGGCTTCTCCTGAGTTGGGAGGAAGCCACAGGGGGTTCAGAAGGGCATAGGGAAGGCTGGCGTTGGTCCTAACCCTTTGGGGGCGAGGTGACACCCCACTTGAGCTTGGCCTTTCTTGCCGAGGCACTGTGGTGCTGGTGGATGGCACTGCGGAGCTGGTGGATGGCACTGCGGAGCTGGTGGATGGCACTGCCTCCTCCTCACCAGAACGCCTTTGTTTGGCAGGCGGGCAGTATTCCTCCTCGTCGGAGTCGGTCTGCGTCCCGCTGCTAATGACTGGCTCATAATTTACTTCGGAGTCAGACTCTGACTCCGAAGATTCCGAAGCAGAAAGCTCCCTGTCCATGTCCTCACTGATGATATTGAAGGCCTCCTCGGCTGAGAAATTTTTTTTTGCCATCGTTGGTGACACTGATGGGCACGGTGACACTGATGGGCACGGTGAGACTGATGGGCACGGTTAAACTGGCTCACTGATGGGCACTGTGATGGGCACACTGATGGGCTCTGTGGGCACACTGATGAGCACACTTATGAGCACTGATGAGCACGCTGATGAGCGCTGTGGGCACACTGAGCGCTGGACACACTGATGAGCACTGGGCGGCACTGATGAGCACTGGGCGGGCACTGATGGGCACACTGGTGGGCACTGGGCACACTGATGAGCACTGATGAGCACTGGGCGACACTGATGAGCACTGGGCGGGCACTGATGGGCACACTGGTGGGCACTGGGCGGCACTGATGAGCACTGGGCGGCACTGATGAGCACTGGGCGGCACTGATGAGCACTGATGAGCACTGGGCGGGCACTGATGGGCACACTGGTGGGCACTGGTGGGCACTGATGAGCACTGGGCTCACTGATCACTTGGCACACTGATGGCACACTGGTGGGCACTGGTGATCACTGGTGGGCACTTTTTTTACACTTACGTTCTCTCCTCACACTGCAGTCTGTGTGTGAGGAGGGAGAGCTGGCAATGAGTGATGATCTCAAATGTTTACATTTGAGATCATCACTCATTGGATGCCTCGATCGTGACGAATGGCCGCTGTGATTGGCCATTAGTCACGATCTGTGATTGGCTGTGTCCAAGGGACACGGCCAACACAGATTATCCCCGGTGCGCGCTCGCGGGAGCGCGCGGGGAGTCTGTTACTACCGAGGCAATGACAGATGATCTCCTATGTTTACATATGTGATCATCTCTCATTGGATGCCTCGATCGTGACGAATGGCCGCTGTGATTGGCCATTCGTCTCGATCTGTGATTGGCTGTGTCCAAGGGACACGGCCAACACAGCTTTTGCCCGATGCGCGCTCGCTGGAGCGCGCGGAGGGCGTGTTTATGGGAGGCCGTTTAAAAACGGCCTCCCGGAAATTCAAGTCCGCGCTGCAGCCGTATATAGGCTGTAGCGCGGATGGGACCAGGTTAAAAAAAAAAAAAAGATTGGAAACCCTTTCTGAATTTTACTGCTATCAGGGACTCCGTTAGGGAGATTTTCTCTCATTTACTGTCTTGGTGACAATGGTTTCTCTAGACAAGAAATGAGGGAAAATCCAAAGTAGGGACAGCAATAAAATGCGGACAGGGGTTCTAGCCTTCTGTTGCATTTAGGGATTTATTCCCGCTTCTGTCCTGCCATCCCAAAATGCATTGCAGAGAGCTCAGTGGCCAATAAAGAGATGGCAGAGTCTAGGGGGTTTGTCAACACGTTGGGTGGAAAACTCTGATGGAAATATCCCAACACCCTAATGAGAGATTCATGTACAACCCCAAAAAAACCAGGCCCTCCACAGCAGAGAAGTCAGTTTCACATTTGGTAATTTCTCCTGAGTGTCTCAGCAGTAACCCAGTTCATGGTCCATACCTCATATATATTACAGTAACCCGACTCCCATACCGTATTACCCCTGTACCATTTTATTAACTAGCCCAGCTCCTGAGTTTCCTACTACCCCTGTAATATCTAATTACAGTAACCCAGCTCCTGAGTGTCTTATTACCCCTGTAATATCTTATTACAGTAACCCAGCTCCTGAGTGTCTTATTACCCCTGTAATATCTTATTACAGTAACCCGGCTCCTGAGTGTCCTATTACCCCTGTAATATCTTATTACAGTAACCAAGCTCCTGATTGTCTTATTACCCTTGTAATATCTTATTACAGTAACCCGGCTCCTGAGTGTCCTATTACTCCTGTAATATCTTATTACAGTAACCCAGCTCCTGAGTGTCTTGTTACCCCTGTAATATTTTATTACAGTAATCCAGCTCCTGAGTGTCCTATTACCCCTGTAATACCTTATTACAGTAACCCAGCTCGCGACTGTCTTATTACCCCTGTAATATCTTATTACAGTAATTCAGCTCCTGAGTGTCCTATTACCCCTGTAATATCTTATTACAGTAACCCGGCTCCTGAGTGTCCTATTACCCCTGTAATATCTTATTACAGTAACCCAGCTCCTAAATGTCTTTTTATCTCTGTAATATCTTATTACAGTAACCCAGCTTGGTGTATATTGTTGCAGTAATGTCTTCTGTCTTTCAGGGTTGTCTCCACAGGGCATGCATTGATTGTTGGATCTTTTTGTCTCTACATATTAGCTTACGATGATGCTGTGAACAAGGACCCCATATGGTGAATATTCATTTTGTGTTATCATTGCTTTTTATAGTTCGGTTTCTTTTTCATCACTTTTTGTTAAATGTGTCATTGACTTTATATTTTTTCTGTCTACATCCATTCATTCCTCTTCTTGCCTTACTGTGACTTTTTCCATCACCTATACGAAGTTCTTCCCACATCAGTTTCTGCACACCAGGGCTGTGACTATTATAACAGGGAACACATAGAACCGTGCCCTTTAGTATCCAGATTTCTGTTCCATGGAAAACTAACCTACAGTCTGATTGGTTGCTTTGTTTTTGTATCCAAGATAAAGCATCCTGCAGCACAAAGTTCAAGTTATACGTTGCAGATATTATTATATTTTAAGGGAAGGGTGGCATTTTATTTCAATTACTAAATTTACTTTTTCATGTTTTCTGTCTGAAAAAAGTTTTGGACACCTGGCCATAGCAGCTACATGGGTTTGTTGTGTATCTATAACACTTTTCTGAGAAGGGTTTCAATAAGATCTTGGAATGTACATGTGGGAATTTGTGCCCAATCAGCAAACAGAACATTTATGAGGTCAGATACTGATGTTGGATGGCTACCTGGATACCTGGCTCACAAATTGTATTCCAATTCATTCTATAGATGTTCAGTAGGGTCAAGGTCTGTGTGGACACCAGTAGGGTCAAGGTCTGTGTGAACACCAGTAGGGTCAAGGTCTGTGTGAACACCAGTAGGGTCAAGGTCTGTGTGGACACCAGTAGGGTCAAGGTCTGTGTGGACACCAGTAGGGTCAAGGTCTGTGTGGACACCAGTAGGGTCAAGGTCTGTGTGGACACCTTAATTATTCCACCCCTTTTAACTTGTTGTACATCCCATTTTAAAGTCATGGGCATTAAAATGGAGTTGGCTCCCCAAACCTATAACAGCATCTACACTGGGAAGGCTTTCCAAATTATTTTTTGGTGCCTGTGTGAATTTTGAGGTCAGGTACTGATGTCGAACGAGACGACCTGGCTGGAAATGGACATTCCAGTTCATCTCATAGATTTTCAGTTGTGTTGCGTTCAGGGCTCTGTGCAGGACACTTCAGTTCCTCCACACCCAACTCATCAAACCATGTCTTTAGAGAGCTGGGTTTGTGAACAGGGACACAGCCATGCTGGAACAGCAAACTGTACACAGTTGTCTATAATGTCTATATAATGGGCTATAAATTTACCACTACCCTCCACTGAAAGCACATGAACCCAATGATTTGAAGCGGAAGTCAACATATTTTTGGCCATATACAGGTCCCTCTCAAAAAATTAGCATATTGTGATAAAGTTCATTATTTTCTGTAATGTACTGATAAACATTAGACTTTCATATATTTTAGATTCATTACACACAGCTGAAGTAGTGCAAGCCTTTTATTGTTTTAATATTGATGATTTTGGCATACAGCTCATGAAAAACCAAAATTCCTATCTCAAAAAATTAGCATATCATGAAAAGGTTCTCTAAACGAGCTATTAACCTAATCATCTGAATCAACTAATTAACTCTAAACACCTGCAAAAGATTCCTGAGGCTTTTAAAAACTCCCAGCCTGGTTCATTACTCAAAACCGCAATCATGGGTAAGACTGCCGACCTGACTGCTGTCCAGAAGGCCATCATTGACACCCTCAAGCAAGAGGGTAAGACAAAGAAATTTCTGAACGAATAGGCTGTTCCCTGAGTGCTGTATCAAGGCACCTCAGTGGGAAGTCTGTGGGAAGGAAAAAGTGTGGCAGAAAACGCTGCACAACGAGAAGAGGTGGCCGGACCCTGAGGAAGATTGTGGAGAAGGACCGATTCCAGACCTTTGGGGACCTGCGGAAGCAGTGGACTGAGTCTGGAATAGAAACATCTAGAGCCACCGTCTACAGGCGTGTGCAGGAAATGGGCTACAGGTGCCGCATTCCCCAGGTCAAGCCACTTTTGAACCAGAAACCGCGGCAGAAGCGCCTGACCTGGGCTACAGAGAAGCAGCACTGGACTGTTGCTCAGTGGTCCAAAGTACTTTTTTCGGATGAAAGCAAATTTTGCATGTCATTCGGAAATCAAGGTGCCAGAGTCTGGAGGAAGACTGGGGAGAGGGAAATGCCAAAATGCCTGAAGTCCAGTGTCAAGTACCCACAGTCAGTGATGGTCTGGGGTGCCATGTCAGTTGCTGGTGTTGGTCCACTGTGTTTTATCAAGGGCAGGGTCAATGCAGCTAGCTATCAGGAGATTTTGGAGCACTTCATGCTTCCATCTGCTGAAAAGCTTTATGGAGATGAAGATTTCATTTTTCAGCACGACCTGGCACCTGCTCACAGTGCCAAAACCACTGGTAAATGGTTTACTGACCATGGTATTACTGTGCTCAATTGGCCTGCCAACTCTCCTGACCTGAACCCCATAGAGAATCTGTGGGATGTTGTGAAGAGAAAGTTGAGAGACGCAAGACCCAACACTCTGGATGAGCTCAAGGCCGCTATCGAAGCATCCTGGGCCTCCATAACACCTCAGCAGTGCCACAGGCTGATTGCCTCCATGCCACGCCGCATTGAAGCAGTCATTTCTGCAAAAGGATTCCCAACCAAGTATTGAGTGCATAACTGAACATAATTATTTGAAGGTTGACTTTTTTTGTATTAAAAACACTTTTTCTCTTACGTCCTCCGACAGTCGCCGCCTCTTCATATTCGTCACATATGGGGTATTAGACTTTGCTCCGAAGGAGTAGCTAGGCAACAGAATATGTTAACATTAAAGCTTTTAACATATCCCACCCTCAAGGGGTGGTCCCCTCAGTCAATACCCTCCTACTTCCTGCAACCATATCTCAGTTTTAATGTCTAGCTTGTCAGGAGTGGCTGGCTTTTCCTGTGCTGGGGCTTTCTGCCCCAGACTCTTTCTTCTTTTTGACATTTTGTTTGAGTTTTCTCTCTACCTTTACTTAGCTGTTATTTTTGTCAGCGTTAGTTAGTTCTTCTGATGAAGAGGATCATGCGGGCTGGGTCTCGGGCTGATCCCCCTGGTCGCAGGTCGTGGGTTAGTGGCTTCCCAGCCTGCCATCGAGCGTTCAGCCAGGTAACGCTCCTGGCACAGTGAACGACCCATCCCTGTTCGGTGCAGGGATGATTGGTGAGGTGGCTACCTCACTGGACGCTGTGCGGTTTCTTAACCCCCATTTTGTGCGTCTTGAATTGCGACTCTCCCTGCCTCATGTGCAGCGGCTTGTTCGCCTGTGCGGGTCCCCCACGCCATTGAGAGGTAAGTGTATCTATGTGGGGACCTGTCTGTCTGGGGGGGTGTCAGTCTGGGACTGTGTAACCTGCCTCTATTCACACTGCTTGTCTCCCTATCTTTCGGCTGCATGCTGTGGGCTGCAAAGGGGGGGGGGGGAGCTGTGTGACACTGTGTGTGTCAGTCTGGTCAGTGTGAGAAGCTGTGTGCTGTGGGGCATGTTTTTTTGGCATGTTTGGGCATATACAGCGATCGCTGCGGCGATCTGACATGTATTCCTATACAGGGATGTCACGTGTGCATTACTGCACTGTGGAGCGGCGGTTTCGGCGCCAAACGGCGCCATTTTGCCTGCAATCGCTCCGGCCGCATGTTTTACATGCATGGCGGCCATTTTCTTGTAGCCTCCATAGGCTTTCATAGAGCGCCCTGGCAGCATCACTTCCTCTTTCCAGGAACACCGATCGAGGCAGCAGCAGCAGCGGCGAGGGTCTCCTCAGGTTTTATCCTTCTGTTCTTGCTATCCATTGCCTGTGTTCAGTTTGCATATTCCCTGTGGGGGTCTCATTGTGCTTGAGTGTGGTGCGGTGGGCTGCGCTTGCCGCGCTTGCTTAAAGGGGCAGTTAACCCTTTATTGTCTGGCATTACAGGGGCAATGGATTCTCAGGAGGGCAAATTTCCTACCGCCTTGGTGGAAAGCCAGGGGACCGCTGTTTCCCCCCCAGGGGGGGATTTAGCCACTATTGTGGCTGGCCTTGCTGCTCAGGTGCAGATGCTGGTGGCTGCTCAATCTACTAAAAGACCCAGAATTGCTCTTTCCTCTGATTCTGAGGGTGAAGGTGATGGGGTTGTTATGGCGGGGGCCTCCTTATCGGGGTCCCGCTCCTCCCTAGATCTAGTGGGGTCCGAGGTGGAGGCTGAAGTTGAGGGGGTTGATAATTCTCCCCCTGGCTCGCCTGAAGAGCTTGCAATCATGGATGAATTGATTGCTTCCATAAAGCAAACACTGCGTTTGCAGGATGAAGTGTGTCCCCCCGCTGCCTTGGCGGCCTATGGGACGCAGAGAAAACGCAGGACGCCGCAGGTTTTCCCCTGCAATGATGATTTTCAGCTCGCTGTTAAGGATCAATGGCGCAATCTGCGCAAACCTTTTGCTGTACCAAGTAGGTTCAAGCTGCGTTATCCTTTCTCGCCTTCCACTGATGAAAGGTGGTGTGTGCCTCCCCCAGTGGATCACGCAATTGCGGTTTTAAACAAGGCCACTGCGATTCCTGCAGAGGATTCCCCTGTGTTCCGTGATGCCACGGATAGGAGATTGGAGTCTCTTGCCCGTCATACTTATTCTGTTACGGGTTCTATGCTTAAGGCTCTGTTTGCTTCTCTCATGGCGGCCCAGGCGATCGCAAGTTGGACGCAGATGCTTAGGCGCGTCCTAGTGGCCGACTCGGCCTCGCCGGCGACCCTGGATATGGTGGATCAAATCCACCAGGGTGTCATGTATCTGCGTGATGCGGACCTGGACCTGGTTCCATTGGCTGCACGTGTGCACAGCGTGGCGGTGTTGTCTCGCCGCCTGGTTTGGTTAAAATGTTGGTCGGTGGACCAATCTTCACGTAAGACCTTAGCCAATCTGCCTTATGATGGGTCTCGCCTTTTTGGGGAGTCCTTGGATGTGTTGATTAAGGGGATCACCGGGGGTAAGAGCACTCTCTTGCCCCATTTCCCCAAGGCTAAGGGGGCTTCTGGGAAGAAGCATGCTAATTTTCGGCCCCCTCAGGGGTCCTTTTGTGCCTTTCGGCCGCACTACAAGGGCAAGCCGTTCAAAGGTCAAGGCTCTCAGAAGAAGCCCTGGTCTGGGAAACAGAAGTCCGGCCAGTCCGGATCTGCAGCCCATAACAGTTCGGCCTGAAGGGGCGCCCTCACTCGGTTTTGGGGTGGGGGGACGCTTGCTCGATTTTCTTCAACCCTGGTTGGCCCGTGTGCGGGACAGATGGGTTCAGGAGATCGTTCGATCTGGTTACAAGATCGAGTTTCTCTCTCGGCCGGAAAGCAGATTTTTTCCCTCAAATCTTCAACTGTCTCCAGAGCGTTTGCGGGACCTGCACCTGGCAGTGCGGGACCTGAGGGCTCAGGGAGTGGTGGTTCCGGTGCCTCATCGGGACAGATTTCGGGGGTTTTATTCCAATCTGTTCACCGTGCCCAGAAAGGAGGGCAAGGTTCGTCCAATTCTGGACTTGAAGGCTCTGAACCGCTCTGTGCGGGTTCGCAAGTTCTGCATGGAATCCCTGCGGTCGGTGGTGGCTGCCCTGGTTCCGGGGAATTCATGGCCTCCATCGATTTGAAGGATGCGTATCTTCACATCCCCATTTTCGAGGGTCACCAGAGGTTCCTTCGATTTGCCATTGCGGAGGATCACTACCAGTTCGTGGCATTGCCTTTTGGTCTCGCCTCGGCTCCGCGGGTCTTCACCAAGGTGCTTGCACCGGTTCTGGCATTATTGAGGGCCCAGGGCATTTCTGTCCTGGGGTATCTGGACGACATTCTGGTTCGGTCTGCGACCAGCCAGGGTCTGGAGAAGGACCTGTCTGTCACGATGCAAACTCTGCAGGAGTTTGGTTGGACGATAAATTTTCCAAAGTCTACACTGAGTCCGTCGGTTCGTCTTCCCTACCTGGGAATGATTCTGGACTCGGTGCAGGCGAAGGTCTTCCTGCCGGAAGACAAACTCAGAACTCTTCAGGAGGAAGTCAGGTCCCTCAGGGACGTTCCGCACTCGTCTCTGCGGACGTGCATGAGATGTCTGGGATTGATGGTCTCGGCCTTCGAGGCGATTCCCTTCGCCCAGTTTCACACGCGGGGTCTCCAAGCGGAGATCCTGTCCAGGTGGGACGGGCGACCTCAATCTCTGGATCTTCAAATCTCGTTGAGTCATCGCACCAGAAGAAACCTTCTGTGGTGGCTCCAGTCCCCGATGGTGTCCGGGGGCAAGTCGTTTCGTCCTGTCTCGTGGACGGTGATCACCACGGATGCCAGCCTGTCGGGCTGGGGTGGTGTTCTGGGCGTTCTATCCGCCCAGGGAACTTGGTCGGAGGGGGAGTCTTCCCTTCCGATCAACATTCTGGAATTGCGTGCGATAAGTCTCTGTCTTCATCGCTGGACGGACCGGCTGCAGGGCTGCCCGGTTCGGGTGCAGACGGACAATGCCACGGCGGTGGCCTACATCAACCACCAAGGGGGCACCAGGAGTGCCCGAGCGGCTCGAGAAGTGGCCGACATTCTGTCTTGGGCCGAGTCTCATGTCCCGGCGGTTCACATTCCGGGGGTGGAGAACTGGCAGGCGGACTATCTGAGTCGCCAGACCCTGGATCAGGGGGAATGGTCTCTCCACCCGGCTGTCTTCCAGATGTTGTGCGCGAAGTGGGGTCTTCCAGATGTGGACCTGTTCGCGTCTCGTCTCAACAACAAGGCGAAAAGGTTCGTGGCAAGGACGCGCTACCCTCGGGCAGACGCGTCGGACGCGTTAGTGGCCCCGTGGCATCAGTACAGGCTGATGTACGCGTTTCCACCGATTCAGTTGCTGTCCAGGTTCCTTCGCAGGTTACACTCGGAACGCAGCACGGTGATTCTTGTGGCACCGGACTGGCCTCGCCGGTCCTGGTACGCAAACCTCGTGAATCTGGCGGTCGACGCCCCGTGGCGTCTGCCTCTTCGAGACGATCTACTGTCTCAAGGACCGATATACCATCCTGCTTTACAGTCGCTGGCTTTGACGGCCTGGCTGTTGAGACCGAGGTCCTGAAGGAGAGGGGTCTCTCTCCAGAGGTCGTTCATACTTTGATCAACGCGAGGAAGTCTTCCTCGGGGAAGGTTTATTACCGTACTTGGAAGGCCTATTTTGCCTGGTGTGAGTCCAGGGGGTTTTCACCCCGCACGTACTCGGTTTCCCGTGTGCTGTCTTTCCTTCAAACGGGTGTTGATCAGCGTTTGGCGTTGGCTACGATAAAGGGTCAGGTGTCTGCACTGGCCGTTCTGTTTCAACGTCCCGTGGCTTCCAACTCCTTGGTTGGCACTTTTGTTCGGGGTGTGCGGCATCTGGTTCCTCCTAGGAGGGATCCTTTGCCCCCTTGGGACTTGAATCTCGTTCTGTCTGTGTTGCAACGTGCTCCTTTTGAACAGATCAGGGAGATCTCGTTGTCTATGTCGTCCAAAAAGGTTGCCTTTTTGGTGGCGATCACTTCGGCTCGCAGAGTGTCGGAGCTGACAGCTTTGTCCTGCAAGTCTCCGTACCTGGTTGTTCATTTGGATAAGGTGGTCTTGCGACCTAATCCTTCTTTTCTTCCGAAACGAGTTTCGGAATTCCATCTTAATGAGGATATTGTCTTACCTTCGCTGTGCGCGAAGCCTAAACATCCGAAGGAGGTGAGATTGCATTCTCTGGATGTTGTTCGGGCGATAAGGGTTTACCTTAAATCGACTGAGTCTTTTCGAAAGACGGACTCCTTGTTTGTTCTTCCGGAGGGTCCTCGGAAGGGCATGGCGGTTTCGGCCTCTACCATCGCCAAATGGATCAGGCAGACCATTGAACAGGCCTATGCTTTGCAGGGGAAGGTTCCCCCTGTGCCTGTGAAGGCGCACTCTACTAGATCTTTGAGTACGTCTTGGGCCTGTCGTCATGGGGCTTCTGTAGCCCAGGTGTGTAAGGCGGCGACCTGGTCGACCGTGCACACGTTCACAAGATTCTACAAAGTAGATGTTCAGGCATCGGCGGATGCTTCCTTTGGCCGCAAGGTTCTTAGTGCGGCAATTCCCTAGGGTCCCTTGTTGGGGACCTCTGGCTGTTGGGATAAGTTTTATATCCCCTGGTTTTTTGTCTTTTCCTGGGTTGTTGCTCCTGTTGAGCACTTGTTTTTTTCTGTTGCCCAGCTGGTTTCCTTCCTTTGGTAAGGTTCCTTTCTTTGATGCGGAGACTGCATTGCCTTTTCGGCGCGGATGCGTTTCCCACCCCTCATGTTTGCACTGCTTTGGGACGTCCCCATATGTGACGAATATGAAGAGGCGGCGACTGTCGGAGGACGTAAGAGAAAACGGAATTTTTGTAAAATCTTACCTGTAAAATTCCTTTCTCTGAGTCCTCCGACAGTCGCCGCCCCCGCCCCTCTTTTGGGGTTTGGTTGTATACTCTACTGCTATTCCACTGAAACTGAGATATGGTTGCAGGAAGTAGGAGGGTATTGACTGAGGGGACCACCCCTTGAGGGTGGGATATGTTAAAAGCTTTAATGTTAACATATTCTGTTTCCTAGCTATTCCTTCGGAGCAAAGTCTAATACCCCATATGTGACGAATATGAAGAGGCGGCGACTGTCGGAGGACTCAGAGAAAGGAATTTTACAGGTAAGATTTTACAAAAATTCCGTTTTTTTTTATTGGTCGGATGAAATATGCTAATTTTTTGAGATAGGAATTTTGGTTTTTCATGAGCTGTATGCCAAAATTATCAATATTAAAACAATAAAAAGCTTGCACTACTTCAGTTGTGTGTAATGAATCTAAAATATATGAAAGTCTCATGTTTATCAGTACATTACAGAAAATAATGAACTTTATCACAATATGCTAATTTTTTGAGAGGGACCTGTAGTGTACCCTTTAGGACTTTTCGTTTTTCTCTCCTCTCCTAATGTTTTAAAGCTTTCATGTTGATATGGGGGCCTGTATTTCTGGTTACCCCTACATGGGGCTTGCCACTTGCCGACTACCGCACGACTATTTACGTCGGCAGTCAGCCCCTCACAGGCAGAGTGACGTAGATCTACGTCGCTAGCCTGTGAGGGTCTAGGGAGCGAGCGCGCACCCCCGGAGGCGCGCTCCTGCGTGGTCACGGACCCCCCCCCCGCGCGTGTGACCGGCGGACCTGATCGTCCGCCGGTCACTCGCGATCGTCGCTGCAGAGGGAGAAAGGCAGGCGGCTGATGTAAACAAGCCGCCTGTCATTCTCCCCTGTGTAGAAACAGTGATCATACGGTTCTACTATGTAGGACCGTTGATCACTGTTCCTACACCTCAAGCCACAGCCAATCACAGTTAGAATCACGCCCCTAGGGACACACATAACCCCTCCCTCTCAAAAGTTAACCCCTTCACTGCCAGTGTAATTTTACAGTAACAGTGCATATGTATAGCACTGATTACTGTAGAAATGTCACTGGTAACCCCAAAAGTGTCAAAAATGTCAGTCAAGGGTCCGATCTGTCCGCCGCAATGTCACAGTACCGCAAAAAAAAAATCGCAGATCGCCGCCATTACGCGTTAAAAAAAAAAAAACAACAAAAATGCCAAAAATCTTTCCCTTTGTTAGTAAACGCGATAACTTTTGCGCAAACCAATCAAAATACGCTTTTTTTTTTTTTTTTTACCAAACATGTAGCATAAAACAAATTGGCCGAAAATGTTAAAAAATTTTGATTTTTACAATTTTTTTGGGGGGAATTTCATATAAAAATATGTGAAAAATATTATTTTTGCAAAATTGATGCTCTTTTTTTGTTTATAGCGCATGATCAAAAAATCGCACAGGTGATCAAATACCACCAAAAGAAAGCTCTGTTTGTGGGAAAAAGAGGACGTCAATTTCGTTTGGGTACAGCATCGCACGACCGCGCAATTGTCCGTTAAAGTCACGCAGTGCCGAATCGCAAAATAGGCCCTGGTCAGGAAGGGGGTAAAATCTTCCGGGGCTTAAGTGGTTAAGATTTTGCTGCAACTGGCCAGGATTATCAGGTTTCCCTTTAGTACCTAATTGACAGGCAAAAGTAAGGTTTAAAACAGGTCTGTCTGGTGGTGGTGGGTTCAGGGAGACTTTTTTTATGTAGGTTGTCTTGGGACAATCAAATACTGCTGCCTCCATCACTAGAACGATAGTTACCTGGCTCTTATGTTCACCTGCTGAAGTATGCAGATCACAAAAGCGAGCTAAGCTAGAAGTCCTTAACTGTGTTGTAAAAGTCAACATGTCATGAAACGTGGACGGTTGTTGATGACCTTTGTAAGCTAATTACATGGATCTTAAGGCCCGTACACACGTACCGATCGTCGGCATACAAACGTCGGTGGACGAAGGATCTGCCGATTGTACGCGTGTTAGTATGGTGCCTCCGACAGATGTCTGCGCACAATCCACGGACAAAAGTCTTTCGTGCAAACATGAAAATATTTGTATGCCGACACCAGAACGGACGATTGTTCGCCTGTCAGTACACAATTCGGCCGACAGACCGCAGATTTGCAAGACTGGGCATGCTCAGAAAATAGAAAACACAGGGAAAGTTAACCATTACATGACATCACTTCTGCAGTCAGCTGAAGTCTGCAGACAAAATTCTTGTGCTGTCCTTGTGCTGTCTTTGCACTTTTCAGCAGACACCGACATCCCGGGGAGAAAAGAGGAACATTTGTATGCCGACCATCGGTACGTGTGTACGGGGCTTTATGCAACAACAGCAACATTTTTGGAGCCACAGACCTATAGCAAGTATGCTGATTAGGATTTCAGACTTTACCACCTACACAAGTTAATGGCTTAAAGTGTATTAAACACCAGAGCCAGGCAAGTAGCATCTTCTATGTATTTCGCTCATTGCAAGTTTTTTAATTTAAAGTACATCTAAAGCCAAAACACTTTTTTTTTTTTCTTTTTAGAGTAAAGAGACCTTTGTCAGTTTTTTTTTTTTTGCCATCTGTGCCCTATTATGGAAATTCACCTTTTAAGCGGACCTGTCACAAAATTAAAGCTTAACCCTGGCAATTACATAAACTCTAATTCTGCGGTGGGCCAAGACCACAGGGATAAGTTGTATTACTTACCCTATCCTATTCTGCAGTGCTATTCTCATCTGTCCGAAGCTCCAGGCTGAGAGAAATCCCGCAGTGTCATCACATACAGTGCAGGGCTGTTACCCCAGCATTGTATGTGAGGAGGCAAGCTTCGAACTGGGGCCTTACAGAGGCAGCAGTGCTGGACCGGTTGCATGGCCAGAGCCAGGAATAAGGTAAGTGTTAAACCTTATTCCGGCACCCTAAACTAAGTGTGGTGGGGGACCCACTGCAAGGGTTGATTGTGCCTCACTCCTGGAGTTCAGCTTTAAAAACTAAAAAAAAAAAAAAAAAAGTTCTCTTGTAAATAAGAGGTATTATACTTACCTGTCCCACCAACCACGTCATCACTTTTGCTCAAAAGTGATGTATAGAGGCTGGCAGAAGGAACCACAGTGCTTGGCGGGGGATCCAAAACCCAACACTTCTGGAACCATGTCGGAGAAAGATAATTCTGTACAGCAGTGGTCTCCAAACTGCAGCCCGGGAGCCAGATACGGCCCTTTGCTTTCTTTTACTTGGCCCTTTATCTGGCCACTATTTTATTCACTGACACCAATGAAGGGGCACAATTCCTACAAGTGGCACGTATTATGGGGCACAGTTCTTCCCAATGTGGCCCAATGACACCAATGATGGGGCACAATTCCTCACAGCGATATCAGTGATGGGGCTCAATTCCTCCCATTGACACAAGCAATGGGGCACAATTCCTGCCAAGGACAGGGCACAATTCCACCAATTGACACAAGCGATGGGGCACAATTCCTGCCAAGGACAGGGCACAGTTCCTTACAGTGACATCAATGATGGGGCACAATTACACCCATTGACACAAGCGATGGGGCACAGTTCTTCCCAATGACCCCAACAATGTTGCCTAATGACTCCCAATGTCACAATGGATGGGGCACACTTCCTCTCACTGATTCCAAAGATATGGGGCATTGTTTACTCCAACTGATGCAGAGATTTTCTACTCCTGATGGCCACAGTCCACCCCCCTAAAGTCTGAAGGACAGTAAACTGGCCCTTTGTTTAGAAAGTTGGAAGTCCCCTGCTCTAGGGCACCGTAGCGTTTAAAGTGTAAGTTAACCCTTTCACAAAAAAAATGAAAAGGTGAACTAACTACAGTTATCTTAGTCACCCTACTGGACCCTACCGCACATATTGGGAGCGATGCTCCGTCCTGCCAGTGTATGCACCATACAGCACATCCCTGGAGTGTGTCCCCATCTTAATGTTTGCAAAGGCAAGCGCTTATTGGTCAGCACGACCAAACGACTGCTCTGACCAACAAGAAGCACTTCTTTCTCCTGGGACACCTTACGGGAAGAAGTAGCTTCAGATGTGCTTTTCATTGGTCAGCACAATCACACAGCTGCACTGACTAATGAGCACTTGCCATTGTGAACATTATAACAGATACTCACTCCCCAGTTGTGTATTACAGTGTATAGACCACTATACCGGAAACATGAAGCATCACAGGCACTATGTGCAGTTGGTTCTGGAGGGGTGGTCAGGTTATTTTGAGTAAGTTAACCTTGAAAAGTCAACATGCCCTTTAAAGAAAATCGAAGACTGTCTGCACAGTTGGCTGGATAGGTTATTATATTATCTCTTCTTTAAAGGGGAACCTTCTTTTTATGGTTTTCATTTTGAGACTGGGTGCTTTACCTGCCCTTTTAGATGCAACAAAAAGTGAGAAGAAATCTCCTTTTAAACAGTTGACACTGGAACAAGTTTCCCCATTTGAAGATTTCCCCTTTTAATTACCAGTGACAGAGGTCAGAGGAATAAACACAGAGGGTAAATCTTTACAATGGGAACAGGGACCACAATAAAAACTTGACTTAACCTTCACCATTCTATCCAAAACTAAAAAAAGGTTTTGCTTTTAAATATAATTTGAAGGCTAACCTGAAGCAAAGTGACATTCCCCACCCTCCCATCACCAAACCAACCTCCCCTTTCACTTACCTGAATCGCAGGTTCTTCTATCTGCAGGTTTCTGATCAGGGATGGGCTCAGGCGTGTTCAGATCGTAGTCCCAACCAGTGGTGGGATTTAAAAAATTTAGTAACCAGTTCCGACTTTCAATGCACAGTGACCAGCGTGCCCCCTTTTCAATGCACAGTGACCAGTGTGCCCCCTTTTCAATGCACAGTGACCAGCGTGCCCCCTTTTCAATGCACAGTGACCAGCGTGCCCCCTTTTCAATGCACAGTGACCAGCGTGCCCCCTTTTCAATGCACAGTGACCAGCGTGCCCCCTTTTCAATGCACAGTGACCAGCGTGCCCCCTTTTCAATGCACAGTGACCAGCGTGCCCCCTTTTCAATGCACAGTGACCAGCGTGCCCCCTTTTCAATGCACAGTGACTAGCGTGCCCCCTTCAATGCAGAGATCATCATTCGTGCCCCCTTCAATGCAGAGACCAGCGTGCCCCCTTCAATGCAGAGATCATCATTCGTGCCCCCTTCAATGCAGAGACCAGCGTGCCCCCTTCAATGCAGAGTGAACAGCGTGCCAACTTGCCAAGCCCCCCTGTTGTAGCAGCGGCTTCTTCTCTTCAGTCCCCGCATCTCCTCGAGTCCTCCCGCCTCCTCCTCGGCCAATGGCATGTGGTTTGCCTTTCGGCCAATCAGGAAGCGGGTCTCAGACCCGCTTCCTGATTGGCCAGGAGGAGGCTCCGTGTGACAATAGCGAATTTCCATTCGCTATTGTCACACAATGGGTGGGCTCGGGGGGCGCACTGCTCTGCGCCCCGGGTCCATCCTTTCCTGAAGCCTACTAGAGCCAAATTGTAAGAGGCGGGGACTGTCTGGGAGGCGGCGGCGCAGCGGCCTGGAGGAGAAAGGGGTGACGTCACTGGTTGTTAGACGCTAAGCGGCTCTAGCCTAGCAACCAGTGCAGTGTGTGGGCTCCGGCCGCCTCCCTGCAGAGAGAGAGCGCCGCCGCCGCGGCCACAAGCAGGGACAGAGGACAGAGAGAGCAGCAGAGCGGTCAGTGAATGATATACAGATGGTCACAAGGCAGTTCTGCAAACTTCCAAATATTTAGTAACCGGTTCTGTGGAACCGGTGCGAACCGGCTAAATCCCACCACTGGTCCCAACCCGCCTGAGCAATCCCGCCAGGAAGCCGTCACTGCACACCCTCAATCATAGGCAGTGAGGCATTTCCCAGGCCGCAGCTTCACATAAGTATGCTGTCTATGATTGGCGGTGTGCAGTGACAGCTTCCTGACGGGATTGGACTACGATCCAAACACGTCTGAGCTCCTACTACTGATTCCTTTTGAATTTGGTGCCAAGCACAGCCGTATCATTTATCCACACAGACCCATGAATGGAGAGACTACAAGTCCTATCTACCACCACAGCAGAGGGACACTTAGATCTCAGCAGAATACAATCCGCTGATTGAGGTTCAAATGCTCTGCAGGCTCCAATGTGAAAATCTAATAAATGCACATTTTGTAACTTTCAAAAACTTTTATTGAGTTTTCAGATATAAAAAGCATAAACAAATTTTGCCAGGGTTTCAATACATATATATATATAAAAATAGAGTGAGTACTTGATAGGACTAAATCTCTTACAGTAGTATATCTCCCGTATGACTCCAATAGAGGTTATCAACAACTATGCATCAACAACCGGGGGGAAGATGTGCGCCCCCCCCCCCCCAACAAGTCATTGTTAGAATTTTCTAAAACCCAAATTTGCTTATTTAGAGAAATGCACATGTAATGTGTGTGTAGTTACATTTTGCCCTGCCTCTTCAGTAATGATGAATTTCCAACTGTGGTGTATAGTGTGGTGGCCAAATCACATTTCTGATTTAAGAGCACTAAAGTAGAACTAAAGGCAAAACTTTTACATTTTTGATTGTATTGGAGGGTTATAACTCCTGTCAGTTTTTCTGGGCCATCTGTGTCCTATTGGGGAGATTGTCCCATTGCCTAAACAGGAAGTGAGAGGAAATCCCTCCAAAGTGAGGGAATCCCTGGTTGTCACCAGAACTAGTGTCTTCATTGGATTATTCCCCCCACCCCCCAATTCCTGCTCTGGTGATGACCTAAAATTTGGTATTTTCTTTCATTTTCAATCTTGGTGACAAATAGGCTAAATCTCAATAATAGGGACACAGGCAGCAATAAAAATCTGATTGGTGTTCTAATCCACCTCCACTCTTTACAAAACTGAAAAAAAAAATACCTTTGGTTATACTTTAAATCACTGTATTAAGAGCTGTCGGTGTGGCCTCTGCAGCCAATCAGATAATATAGGTTTGAATTAGAAAATAAATCTTGGAGGCTGAAAAGGAGAGTCCCATTGGTTGCTCTGGAGCAGAACAGACATTCCATATTTTGTATTCTTTGATAAGAATTCCAATTTTATCTCTGCTGTGCCTGCACTGTTCTCACACCCCTCCCTTGAATATCCTGCTCTCTATTTTTCATCCCATCGCACACAATGGCCTCTCTTATGTTGGGTATAATGTAACTCATTGTTTGGTCAAGTTGCTTAATCTGACCACCCTGCTCTGATCACACAACTCTGAGCGCTGCCACTTAACCCATGAGCAGTCAGACTTACCCTACATTGCCACCACGCCAAGTCTGTCCATCTACAACTTCATATACAGACAGCTTTCCAAAAAAAAAAAGGATAAACAACAACTCACACTATGTATAGGCAGATTGCTTTACTTGCCAAAACTGGGATTATGCTAAAATCTGAATATTCGGTCTTGGGCCCCTTTCACACAGGGTGGATCTGTTTTGACGGACTCCACTTGTTCCACTGAGCAGGCGGATGATAGGTCAGTCTCTGCTCACTGTGCAGTGATGGACCTGTCAGAGTCTCTCTCTCCTTTATGGGGAGATCGGATGAAAACGGACTGCCTATATGTTTTCATCTGATCCGACCCCGCTGGACAGATGGCGAACGTATCGTCATGCGTCTGTTTTCAGCAGATCTTGTCTGATCAGATGCCAGCAGACACATGTCTGCTGACATCTGCCTCCCCATGGAGGACAATGGGTGGCCCAATCTAGTCTGCCTGAAAAACGGACCAGATCGGTCTGATGTTGGCCTTAAAGTAGACTGTGTATTGTCCTCTAATGTATCTCCTGGTGCCTCCTATTAATTTATTTATTTCAGGTACTTATTATTATTATGCATATAAACTATACACTCACATCAGTCCCTACCCTCTAGGAGCTCACAATCATACCTACACCTACTGGGGCCAATTTACCTACCACAGAAGGTGTTTGGAGTATGGGAGGAAAGCCACGCAGGCATAGGTAAAATGTAAAAACTCCATGCAGGTAGTGCCATGGTTGGGATTTGAACCAACAACCCTAGCGCTGCTAGGCGGAAGTGCTAACCACTTAGCTGCCCTCTTTCTGTTTACATGCACTCCAGTAATGGTTGCTCAGCATTTCTCAGGATGGGTTTATTGATGGCGACCACATTAGACCATGCTTACATATTGTATGTTAAATTGGCACCTTTTATTCGCCATCAGAAGTCTGTGTGATAGACTGACCACGCAGGAGCACCCTTGGAAGCCAGCGACCGTGTTGTCATCCTATAAGACAAGGTGCCTGAAAGAGGACCCTTTGGCAAATATTTATTTTAATAAAAGCTACAGATTTAAAAATATTGAAATTACATTAAAGCTTACATGAGGTTTTTAGTAATTGAGTTTACATCTACTTTAACCGGCTCACGACCGCCCACCGCACATATACAATATCTCACAAAAGTGAGTACACTCATCACATTTTTGTAAATATTTTACTATCTTTTCATGTGACAACACTGAAGAAATGACACTTTGCTACAATGTAAAGTAGTGAGTGTACAGCTTGTATAACAGTGTAAATTTGCTGTCCCCTCAAAATAACTCAACACACAGCCATTAATGTCTAAACCACTGGCAACAAAAGTGAGTACACCCCTAAGTGAAAATGTCCAAATTGGGACCAAAGTGTCAATATTTTGTGTGGCCACCATTATTTTCCAGCACTGCCCTAACCCTCTTGGGCATGGAGTTCACCATAGCTTCACAGGTTGCCCCCGGAGTCCTCTTCCACTCCTCCATGATGACATCACGGACTTGGTGGATATTAGAGACTTTGCGCTCCTCCCCCTTACGTTTTGAGGATGTCCCACAGATGTTAAATAGGGTTTAGGTCTGTAGATATGCTTGGCCAGTCCATCACCTTTACCCTCAGCTTCTTTAGCAAGGCAGTGGTCATCTTGGAGGTGTGTTTGGGGTCATTATGTTGGAATACTGTCCTGTAGACCAGTCTCCGAAGGGAGGGGCTCATGCTCTGCTTCAGTATGTCACAGTACATGTTGGCATTCATGGGTCCCTCAATGAATTGTAGCTCTCCAGTGCTGGCAGCACTCATGCAGCCCCAGACCATGACACTCCCACCACCATGCTTGACTGTAGGCAAGACACACTTGTCTTTGTACGCCTCACCTGGTTGCCACCACACACGCTTGACACCATCTGAACCAAATAAGTTTATCTTGGTCTCATCAGACCACAGGACACGGTTCCAGTAATCCATGTCCTTAGTCTGCTTGTCTTCAGCAAACTGTTTGTGGGCTTTCTTGTGCATCATCTTTAGGCTTCCTTCTGGGATAACAGCCATGCAGACCAATTTGATGCAGTGTGCAATGTATGATCTGAGCACTGAAAGGCTGACCCCCCCCCCCCTTTAACCTCTGCAGCAGCAATGCTGGCTGAACTCGTACGTCTATTTCCCAAAGCCAACATTCTGGATATGACGCTGAGCATGTGCACTCAACTTCTTTGGTCGACCATGGCGAGGCCTGTGGTGAGTGGCACCTGTTTGGTAAACCGCTGTATGGTCTTGGCCACCGTGCTGCAGCTCAGTTTCAGAGTCCTGGAAATCTTCCTTTTGCCTAGGCCATCTTTATGTAAAGTAATCGTTCTTTTTTTCAGATCATCAGAGAGTTCTTTGCCATGATTTGCCATGTTGAACTTCCAGTGACCAGTATGAGAGAGTGAGAGGGAGAACACCAAATTTAGCACACCTGCTCCCCATTCACAGCTTAGACCTTGTAACACTAACGAGTCACATGACACCGGGGAGGGAAAATGACTAATTGGGCCTAATGTGGACATTTTCACTTAGGGGTGTACTTACTTTTGTTGCCAACGGTTTAGACATTAATGGCTGTGTTGAGTTATTTTGAGGGAACAGCAAATTTACACTGTTATACAAGCTGTACACTCACTACTTTACATTGTAGCAAAAGTGTAATTTCTTCAGTGTTGTCACATGAAAAGATATAATAAAATATTTACAAAAATGTGAGGGATGTACTCACTTTTCTGAGATACTGTACTGCGGCAAGGTGGCCGCTCTGCGCTGCATCATGTACCTAATACGTGATCCGACACTTCTAGGTCTGGGTCATGCATTTTTTCATTTCTTTGTATGGGATGGGGTATTTTCTGACATTTACTAATGGGCCGTACACACTATACAATTGTCTTTTAGATTTTTTCCTTTAGATTTACCAAAACCATATAATATGAGGTCCAATCTAAACATTTTGAATTTGTATGCAGTCAGGGGGCCCTTCCACTACATTTTGAAGGTAAATCTAAAGGAAATCTAACAACAAAAGTTGTATAGTGTGTATCCAGCTTATTGCCCTGTACACACTATCAGATTATCTGAAGACTTTTGTCTGCAGACTTACCAAAACCATATAATGTGAGGTCAAACCTAAACACTTTCAATTTGTATGCAATCAGGCAGGCCCTTGCACTACATAGAAAAGGTAAATCTGAAGACAAAAGTCTTCAGATAATCTGATAGTGTGTACAGGGCATAAGACTAAGCTCTCTTGCAAATTGGACAGCCTATTGGTCTTTAATAAATCAACCTCGGTGTGTAAGGTGGCAATTAACCATAAACCATAGTGTGGCTCCAGGTTGGTCCATGCTTCCCCACCACAGTCAGGTACTTGTACAGCTTGTAACTGGCAGTCACCATTAGTCTGGCTTCACACTAATGCGTTTTTTCATGCTTTTTGCAGAAATGCATTTCATTATTTTTAACATGGGTTTCTATGGAACACGTTCACGTCAATGCATTTTTGTGCTTCTGCATTTTTGGAAACGGTCGGGGACTTTTTTGCTGCAAAATGCAGTGTTATGTATGTAATAGACTTCTATGGACATGCATTCAAAACACAAGTATTGTGGTTTTACCGCAATTTGCAAACCGCTGTTAAATTGCGGCAATAAAAACATGAAAAGCACAACAGCAAAAAGCAGTACAGAAATGCTCAAAAGGAACATGCATAGGTGTGAATTGAGCCTTACAGAGAAGATGGCAGAACAGCACACTGACATATTCCAAAGCAGCCTCTTTATTGATCTGTTAAATACACAGGAGATGCAGAGAACAGATTAATGGATCAATAAAGAAGTTGCTTCATCTTCTCTGTAACAAATGGCAGTTAAAAAATGTTTAATAAAGCTTTATTCTTAAAAAAAATAAATAAATAAAAGAATTGGCAGTTAACTGTCCGAATTCAGTTCCTGAATATTAAAGTGGACACAGGTGCACCACCCAGCCCTTTCCAGTCAAGCACCAGCCAACCACTCATAGAAGTTAACAGGCTGCTGGCAGCGCAGAGCTGGGCAATGCACCTGTGCCATTTGTCAGAGCCCAATGCATCTCAGGTAAATGCCCAGTGTGCATGGGGACTAACAGTCACATGGCTAAAAAAAAAACTGCTAAAGCGGAGCTCCAGTCATATTGATGAAAATTTAAAATTCAGCAGCTTCAAAAACTGTAGCTGCTGACTTTTATTAAGCACACACTCACCTGTCCCACAATCCAGCACTGTGTGCTCACTCAAGGGGGCACCTGGCACTGGCATCTTAACTGTGGGCACCTGGCTGTAACAGCTTGCCGCTTCACAGCTGGCTGCCCATTGCGCATGCGTGAGCCGGGCTGCACATTGTGAATGGTCCTGCAGTCTTTTGGGACCTCTGAAGTGTACCAGAAGACTGCGGGGAGAGAGTTGGGAGGAGAACTTCTGCTTGAATCGCCTAGGTGATCCAAGGGGGAGTGGGAGTGTCAGAACCAGGTACCCGTTTCCCCCACAAATGTGCCAAATGGTAAAAAAGAGGGGGGGGAGGCCTTAAAGTGGAACTTCCTCCTTGGAGTGGAGTTCCACTTTATTAAGCCAATTACCACATTTGTTATAGCTTAGGGACTTAAGACGGAAGTAAAAAACGCTAAATAAGGGTTCAAATAATAATTCTAATTTAAAGATGCGGTCACTTATTTAATCATGGCAGCAGTAACAGCCCCTCTTGATAGCCTTTCCACCTTCTGAAAGGTATACTCTGATCCACACTCCTTTAGCTGCCTCTCAGCTCTAGCAATGCACCCCAGGTATATTCTGTGTTGGAGTAGACAATGGCGCTCAAGTCCAATTTATTCTCGCATGGGGAGGTCACATGCTCCCCAATACCCGGAAGCCATGCTTTGTTAGAGCAGCCAAGTAGGACATAAATGAAGCAGGAAGACAGAGAGGGAGTGTGAATTGGTGAGTGTACCTTGCCGGGGTGGATCGGTGAGTGTACCTTGCTGGGGAAGGGGGGCTACCAGAAGGCACACACTTGTCCTGCATGGGCAAAGTGACTGGAATTTGAGTGACTTAAAGCAAAGCTGTACTCGCCTCCTGTCACTCCTTCGCCAGTGCCTGGTCTTCTTCCAGGTTCAGGATCTTTGGCTATCTTCTGTGGCTAGGCCAGAATGATGTAACTCCCGCCTATGCAGGCAGGACTTCAGTGTGCATCCAGGGTCAACTATTCACAAGTAATCAGGGCACAAGTGATTACATACGATCAGCCACGAATAGCTGCGGGAACGGTCGGCCTCCAGTTTTTTCCCATCCAAAGCCAATCACAGGGAGCCACACGGGGTCCCCCAATACTATAATCGCAAGTGGCCTCATTTGCATGGGGTCTGAAATTCCAGATTATTGCATTGGTTCCATCAAAGTCACTGTCATTATTTAGGGTCAGTTTGAACAATAATACTGATCAACGTAAGCTGACATAAAGAGAGGGGTCCTTTGTTTCATATGAATAGTTGAGGGTCACTTCACATCCATGATACCCCTCTGTGTTTACCATGAAGGTGAGTGGACCCTGAGTGTCCTATTGGGGTGTCCCAGTATATTTTTGGGTTGTAGGAGGAAACCAAATACTGGAAGAAAATACGAATGTCAGATAGTATTGAATCCAGAACCCCAATACTTCAAGGTTACAGCTCTAACCACTTAGCCACCTTGTGTCAAACAGAGATTACTTCACCTTTACTTCCCTCCTTCTATCCTGTTCTCTACCTCTTTAGGTTCCAAACCCTGAAGCGCAACATCTAACCTCTCTTTTTCTTTTCAGGGGTGATCCTTCTCAGGTGAAAATGAATGTTGCAATCACTTGTGGCTACCTCGCTTACGGTAAAAAAAATATATTTATATCTATATTTATATATAATATCAAATTAATTATAGTAACAGTATTAGGAACAAGGTGGCAAATCATGGGTTTGATCGGATTGAAAGAGCCACTGAAGGCTCCATGAATGTTTGAAATATCAGGCCCATACCCAAAAGGAAGAACAGGTATTCTCATCCAGCCAATCAGACTCTCACGCTGGAATCATGAAAAGGGGGCATATTATTGGATTCACTGGGCAGTACGAATAGTTCTTCCTTCAAATAGTTTCATGTATGCGACCCTTGGCTTTATTCAAGAAGATTTTTTATAGTTTAAGTGTGGTTATAACCAAAATTTTTTGGTTTTGGATTGACTAGATTTTTTTTATTTTTTACATTTTGGATAAACTTTGAAAGTAAAGGGAAGTCCAAAAGTTTTACAATTGTCACCAGAATAGAATATAAATTAGCAATTTTTTTTCTCTAGACTTTACAATTGACATCCAAATATTCCATATGCAATACATCTATATGTAGGACAGTCTTGATTTATAATCTGTTTAAATTAGAAAAAAACTTGAACTGGGGGTTTAACCCTTCTTTATTGCTGCTTAGGCCCAACCTTTTTTTCGGGTGTGTTTCCAGGCACGCCCTAGCCTGAATCCAACAGTTCTGTATCCTCAGCCTTCTTTTATCCAATTCTATCTCATCTATAGACAGGATTTCTGCTGTTCGTTGGTCCACGTTCAGCCCTTCCATCTCAGGAGGTTTGTCCAGTGGTACTATACATGAGCCCTTCATGGATACGAAAACTAACCAGGACAACCCCAGACCGCAGCAGCAGAAATGCTTTCTATCTGATTGCAAAAGGGACCTCTGACATCTTTTAACCTGTCTTTCCCTAATAAACTTGGTAACATTTAGTTAATGCCATATTCCACATTTTAACATCATAGTCACCAGTACCAATCATTAATTGATCACACTTTCCAAAGTCACAATTTCTGATACCATCAGCATTGTATTTTAGAGTGTCTCCAGGTACCTCGATTTGTACCTCTTTACAGCTGACAAATGAAATCTCTGCTTCCATATCAGGCCCTTCCTTCTGATGAGGTATAGCGGGTGAGGCAGCATCTGCGCCATTTACTAATCCCTCCTCAGCCGCACCTCGGCCCGCACTAGCAGAGGTGTTCTTTGTAACCGCATCAGGCGGAGAGACCTCCATTGTCTCCATCAGCTCTCCAGAGCGCCTTCCATACCAAACATTATCTGGAAGCACCCTCACAGGGAAGTGGGAGATCACTTGCCGCACTATTAAAGAGGTTGTAAACCCATGAAACTTTTTTTTTTTTTTGCAACCTGAAAGACAAACATATAATGAGCTAGTATGCATCGCATACTAGCTCCTTCTGAAATACTTACCTTAGAACGAGCCCCCGCCGTGCCGCCCGCTTACCTGTATGACGGGCAACATGTCCAGTCCCCCGTCTTCCGGGATCGCGGCATCCGGCCATCTGATTGGCCGGAGCCGCGGTGACGTCACTCCCGCGTACGCGCGGGGGAGCTGACGGTCACGGCACGGGACTCTGAAGGAACGGCACCAGCGGCCGTTCCTTCAGAGCGCATGCGCCAGTGACGTCACTGGCTGCATGTAAGGTAAATATCTCCTAAACTGTATATGTTTAGGAGATATTTACAGTACCTATAGGTAAGCCTAAATATAGGCTTACCTATAGGTACAAGTTGCAGAGGAGGGTTTACTTCCTCTTTAAAATGCACCGTACCAACCAGTTCCACTGGTGATTAATGTTACCCAACACAGCTTGTACTACCTGACTCCACCCATTGGTATTCCGCAATACCAACATATGCCACTGGAACTGAAGCACCCAGGTATGCAAGGAATGTGCTCTCACCAGTTCAAGCAGTTTGACAAGCATACTTGTCATTTCAATGCACTCCACATCAATATGCAAGACCTTATTAGGATCCTTTCCCTGACCAGAGACATGGAGGGACTCATTCACTGCAGCTTGAGAGGCCAAGACATTTAAAGGGGCCTCCACCTCATTGGAGGTACCCAGAGGCGTAACTAGAACCTTCAGGGCCCCGATGCAAGAAACCATGAAGGGCCCCCCAGACCCCTGGCCGGGGCCCTTCCCTTCAAGCCTGGGGCTCTTCCCACTAATCCTGGGGCTCTTTAATCTCATTGCATGGCCTTTTATTATGGTCCCGCATCAGGATCCTTTCACAAGTTCTGCAGTGGGCCCCCTTCCTGCAATCTTGGGGCCTCCCCACAGTGGTGAAATGCCAGGGCCCGGTCGCAAGTGTGACCTTTGAGATCCTAGAAGTTCACCCACTGGTTTGCTACCGGGCCCCCTGGAGCATGGGGCCCGGTAGCGATTGCAACCCCTGTAGTTACGCCCCTGGAGGTACCAATCATCACAACCTGGTGCTCCCCCGGAGCGCTGTCAGATGCATGTCTTCTACTTATCCCCTCCAACTCGGCAATGAGCCACTGCAAGTCAACATTAGTTACATTGTCACCTTGACACTTGACATTTAGCTATTGGGCTGTGGACAACAACCTCTGTCACGCATGTGCCCATATCTGGTCCTTCTGAATGGAGGGGACCAACCTTCGCAGGCACCAATGTGCCCTCAACCGCCAGCTGCTCTGCGATCCCCTTGTCTGGCATAGCAGTTGTGTCCACACCCTTGTTGCATAACTCAGCCTTGTTTAACATGGCTATCCATTGTTTGGCCCAACTGTCCCAATTTATTGTGCTTTCATCATAGGTGCTTTGCAGCACCGCATCACTCGCTCTAGAAGGCACCTGGGACTCTGCAGCGAATACAGTATATTTATCATTACGTTGTGACATGCTTTTACTCACATCACACTGAGAAAGTGCATCATCATTCATTAAAGCAGGCTGCAACACACCATTTTTGCCAGCTTGCTCTGGTGGCACTACCAACACATTCAGCTGTGTACTTTCAGCTTTCACAGGCTGACTTAACCCCTTACCAACTGGATTACAAATGGGGCGAGTGGACTGCTCCCACACACTCTCACAGCATGGTGCAGACCACCTCTGTTCCCCCAGAGCAGTATTAGTGCTGTCCTGGACAATCTCGGGCGCCAACAAATGGAGACCCCCAGAGATATCCATGGACAACCCTGTGGCTCTGCCTCTGGTTGCCAAGGGACACATCCTCCTTTTCTTACTATTAGTGAACACATCACCAATATAAGTATGTTTATCAACAGTAATACCCTTATCTGCATTCATAGACATACAGTGTTATGAGCTTTAGCAGGCTCTCTTTGTTCATTACCAACTGCAACTTGTGTGCTCCTCAGCACACCACCCTTCTCCAAAGGGATTCTTTTGCCCACCAGGGCGACTCCACAGTTGTCAACGTGCCTCACCACTGTGGGCTCCTGGGAGGTTTCCATGGGCATCTCTGCAGCACCTGTCACTAGGGGGGAACCTGGCACACAGACTGTTTTAGTCACCCCTAGTACATCTTTCCCAGCACTGGATAACCTTAGGTGCATACAGAGTCCATATGTCTTTTTCTGTCCTTGACCTTGCTGCAGGTTGAGCTTCAACCTATGTCTCCCCATTGCTCTGGGCAGCACACTGCCGCAAGTCCATTTTCACATGTAGTGCGGATCTCCCCGCTGGACACCCCCATTTCACTGGGATCAGTCCCATACACTGCATCAGTCTTAGCTTTCACTTGAGTGCACTGTTGTGGCGAAGGCTGCTTCCCCCCCATGTGGTCACAGGGCACCACTGCAGCCCTTCCTGACACTCTGGAAGAAAGATGGGCTCCCGGTTGCTAGGGGTAACTGCAGCTCTGTGCGCCTCAGGAACACACTGACTTTTTTCCACTCCCATGGGATACAGCATTTTCCCTGAAGAACTTTTCCAGCGCTCTCTAGACGGGATTGCTGCTTTGTAGTTGTCGTAGTCCTCTGTTATAAACCATCCAGCGATACAAATCACGGTACTCCTCGGTGAGAAACGGCTGCACCAATTCAGCCCAGCGGCTTCTGGGCCACGCCTTAAATTAAGCCATGTTCTTAAATTCATCCAAAAAGTCATCAACGTGCTCATCAATTAATATAGGCTGTATGAAATCAAACACACAGATCACTTCTTCGTTGCCATAGGTAACCACCCCCACCTGTGTAGTCCTTCCACTGAGTGTTGGCTTGCTTTCCTTTTTACCTTGTTACAGTGTGGCCACATGCATCTTGCACCAGTCTGGGGCTTGTTCTGTCTGTAACAACCCCTCCAGCACAGAGCTCTGTCTCTCATCTCAGCAAATCTCACCTCCTTTTTCTGCTTCGACCGCCCCATCCTTGCAGTCATGCATACCGCAAATTGAAACAGTTCACAGCAGAAAAAAAAAGTCTCCTTTTCGCAGGTACACCTGCAACACGCAATACCTTTTTCCTGGCTGCACTTCTGCACACAACCAACAGTTCCTGACATTATTTCACTGTGGATCAAGGGACGAGATTCCACCGTGCCCACATACAACTACTTGTAACACGGGGGGGCCATAAGCTCTAGTGGTAGTTGCGTTTTTTTAAGGTGTTCAGGTTAGGCCCCTCTCACACGGGCTTTCTGATCAGGTCCGCCTATCAGTTTTTTTCAGGCGGACCTGATCAGATGCTCCATGCACCCCTATGAGGCAGCAGATGTCAGCAGTGACATCTCTGCTGACACCCGCTGCTCTCCGATCCGATGTGGTCCGTGAAATCCAGATGGATGGAAACACTATTTTCCATCCGTCTGGAGGATCTGATGAAAACGGACAGGTGGTCCGTTTTTATCTGATCTCCCATAGAGGAGAGCGCGGGTTTGACAAATCTGTCTCTGCAAAGTAAGTGGCTCGATCCACGCCGAGCAAAACGAAGCCCACCAGGCGGAAAGCCCGTGTGAAAGGACCCTTAGACCCGGTTCACACTACCGCTAGCATTAGTCCCCCCCATGACGGAGCGACTTTTTACCGCGACTTGTGAATTTTTTAAAGTGACTTATATGATAGACGACTTTGTATTTGGCCAATCAGAATATGATGTGTTGTGACCCAATTCCCCTTTTCTGTTTTTTTTTTTTTTACTCATTTCCTCATTGCCCACCAGTGCCACGTATCAGTATCCACCAGTGCCACGTATCAGTGTCCACCAGTGCCACGAATCAGTGTCCACCAGTGCCACGAATCAGTGCCACGTATCAGTGTCCACCAGTGCCACGTATCAGTGCCATGTATCAGTGTCCACCAGTGCCACTTATCTGTGTCCACCAGTGTCACTCACATAGACCAGGCATAGATAATGGTATATAGGAACTGTAGGCATGGCTGCAATGTGGGGAATGCCTGGCTAATTTTCCTTCTTCTTCCTGGAAAGTCGGATCACAGTCGCTTGACAAAAGATAAGGATCCGACTTGGAGGCAACTCCCATTGAAGTCTATTGGCACAAGTCGGATACAAGTCGCCTTGAAGTAGTACAGGACCCTTTTCTGAAGTCGGAGCGACTTCAGTAGTGCATATGAAGACGGCTCTCATTCATTTACATTGCATTTGTTATGACAAGCGACTTGAGGGCACACAAGTCGCCTGACAAGTCGTACTAGTGTGAATGGAGCCTTAGTCGGCACTTTGGTTTTAGGGCGAGGCAGCCCATTTTTATTAAAAGGCATAAGGAAAGACCATAACATATAGGGTTTCCCATGCAGGGGTTCTTCTCCAGTCAATATATGATCAACAGAAAATGCTAGCCCACCTGGCTCTTAAGCTCTTAATCAGCTTTTCAGTTGCAGTAACTCTGCTCTTTATGCTGGTCCCCATACCATGAATTCTCTGAAGCTGACAGCTTCACTCTGGGCCTAGTCCTCAGGCCGTCACCTGTCTCTTGCAGACACACATGTGCTCTGGCTGCCACCTGCAGCCCCTGACTCCTAGAGACCTCCTGTCTAGCCGTCTCCAACTGGGAGCTCTGAGGTCTTCCTAAACCTTTATTATAAGGGCTGTGTTCACCTGAGCACACACCCTGCTGGTCATCCACAAAACATTGACACAGGCTTGGAGACTCCATCCCACCCAAGACACTATGGAATCTCCAAACTACAGGGCTGCATCCAGGTATAGCAAAACTTGGAGAAAGCTGCAAAAGCAGTTTTCTCCACTGCACATCTACGCTCTGTAGTTCTGCATGGAGTCAATTTGCACACTCTGTGTCCTTTAAATTACTATTTTCACCGTGAGAGTCTCGACCTGTCATAATACAGTATATACAAAATAAATTTAACAAAAATATATAAACAAAAATAGCTTACATCAGCATAGAATTAGGAAATTGCTTTTTTTGCCAGGAAAAAAAAAACATAAAGAAAACTCAATATACCAACCAAGACACATTTTCATATTGTTAGCATGATTCAACTCAACAAAGTCCTAACCTCCACCTAAACACACCCTCAGGCTAAGAAACAATTCCACATTTATCCAATGCATGCAGCCCTTTTTCAAAAATCCAATCTGATAAAAAATCTAGGGGCATGAAAGGACAGAAAGAAAAGCCGCACACCCAGAGACAGCCGCTACGGGGATCTGACATTCCTTCATGCCTTTGTCCAGGCCCCCAGCTGTCACCTGTCCTTCTCAAGACCCCGAATCTTCCCAACCCCACCCAAAATGTTGTGCACCACCACTTTGAAAGGAAGGACCTTTTTTCCAAGTGAAAACCTGACACCCTGCATTCCACGTGAAGTAACTGATTACTAAGCAAACTAGAAAAAGTGTCTCAAAATCCAGATGTGTCTCAAAGACCCCGTACGACCATTCCGCATAATTCAAGCGGGAAGGGAAAGGGATACCCAGAGCCCCACCCACCCGCCTATAGACTTCTATATTGAAGGAGCACTGAAGCAAGAAATGATCCATCGTCTCCTCCACACCGCCACACTCCACTCTTGGACAACCACAGTTCTCTGCAGAGCGATGCTTCAAGTTGCCCTTCACATAGAGTCTGCTATGAAACGAGAGCAAGGCCAAATCCCGAACCTTTAAAGGGTTTTCTCTAGAATATTCAAACACAAACCTTCCCTCATAACAGGGCCTGGCCTGGGCTATCCCTCGGGGCCAGTGGCTCACTAAACGCAGATTCAACAACCCTTCTCTCAAGGCACTTCCTAGGAAGAGACCTAATTCCTCCGCCATCACTTGCCACTGCAAAGCATTTTCAATCACGGAGCAATGTAAGCCGGGAGCTTACTATGTTGGACCTTCAGGCTTTTCACTAGTCCACCACTCTGCCACCTTCTCAGAAAAGGCCTCCATCTTGTGTAAGCTCCTTATTGGGTGGTGTTGGAGATTACACAGGGCTGATGATGTCACCTCTCTGACATGCAACTAACCAGAATCTGCCTGGTCTGACTTCAAATATATCTAAGGCTAAAACATTTTTTTTTTATTTTGCATAGAGAAGGGAATGGGAAAAACCCGTGTTAGTTTGTGTGTCCCCCTGTGGAAACTTCCCTTTACTTTGTCCTATAAACATAAAAGTGAGATGTAATCTCTCCAAAGTAGGGACAACCCTATCATAGTCACTGAAAGAAATGTCCCCCCATTGAAAGATTTCCATTTTATCCCAATTCTTAAGTTATTTTTAGTCTTGGTGACAGTGGTCACTAGGAAAAAGCAAGAGGGGAAATATCCCAAGTGGACATTATCGAAACCTGAAAGAGGTTCTAATCCTTCACCATTTCACCCCAAAAAAAAAATAGGCTTTAGATACAATTTCAATATAGTAGATTCTGATTGACTGCTATAGTTTGGAATAAGAACTCTCTACTAAATAAGGCTCCTCCTGTAAACTCACCTTACACCCCTTTCACTTATCTTTTAAGGTAGTAACTCCCACTGCAAGCCTTATGGTAGCCTTCAGCCAGTGTGTGTCTTCTTAGGGTCCTCTCACATGGGCTTTCCGCCCAATGGACTCGGTTTAGCTCAGTGGGGATGGATCCGCTGATCCCCACTGAGCAGGCGGGTGATAGGTCCATCTCCGCACACTGTGCTGATTCAAGCCTGTCAGAGCCCCACTCTCCTCTATGGGACATCAGATGAAAACTGACCGCCTGTCCGTTTTCATCCGACCCTACCAATCTGTTCCTCCAGACGGATGGAAAATAGGGTTTCCATAAGTCTGGATTTCAGGGACAGGATCGGATGGCAGCCGGTGTCAGCGGACATGTCACCGCTGACATCCGCTGCTCCATAGGAATGCATTTAGCATCCAATTGGGTCCACCTGAAAAACTGACAGGCGGACCTGATTGGAAAGCCCGTGTGAAAGGACCCTTACTGAATCTGTGCTAGGTGGTGTTTGTTCACATTGGTGGTAGGTCTTTTTTTTGTTGATGAGTCACCCTCCGAGCAGTTGACAAATATGAAGCCCCATACAAAAAGACTCTTTGGTTTCCCATACAGTAAGTCTACTGTAGGAAACTGTATTTTGAGTTAAGGTAATTATGCTATCAGTGTAAAGTCCCCTAATGATTTTAATTAATAACTATATTAAATCGGGATAATATTTGCCTGGAGTTTAGCTTTAAATATACATTTTTAAATGTTAGTGAAATCTTTCTGTTTTATAACATGTTTTTTTTTTTTTTTTATAACATAATGTTAATTTTTTTTCACCAGACTTGTTATTTTTTGCTCGCTATTGGAAGGAGATGAGAGACCCTTATATGGTCTGCCACCACTTTGCAGTGTTCTACGCATATGGATATGTGCTGGTACGTCACCACTTGCAAGTACAGTACCATTCCACCTCTATGAGATTGTTGGACATCCCATTCTAATACCATGGACATAAAATGGACTTTGTTCCCCACAGCTATAACAGCCTCCACATTTCTGGGAAGGTTTCCACAAGATTTTAGGTGCCACTGGGAGTTTTGTTCCAATTCAGCCAAGAGAACATGTGAGGTCAGGTGCTGATGTTTTGTACGAGAAGATGTGCCTCACCATTGCCATTCCAGTTCATCCCATAGGTGTTCAGTAGGGTTGGATTCAGGGATCTCTGTAGACATTTGACCATTCTCCATTATAAGCTTGTTGAGAATCCCCTTCCAAAATCATGGTCAGTAAAATGGATTTGGTTCCCTACAACTTCCACTATTCTAGCAAGGCAATATTTTGTGCAAGGGAATTTCGATTCAGCCAAAAGAACATTCAGGTGCTGAAGTTGTTTGAAAATACCTGGCTCACAATTGGCATTCCAGTTTATTCCATAGATTTTCAGTCGGGATGGGGTCAGGGCTCTGTGTAGAGATTTGACCATTTTCCCACTATAAGCCTGTTGGATATCCCAATCCAAAATCTCAAGCATTCAAATGGAGTTGGTTCCCTACAACTTTAACAGCCTCCAGTCTTCTGGGAAGGATTTCCACTGACATTTTAGGTGCCTGTGGGAAGTTTGTGCTCCATCATCCAAAAAAATAAGTGAGGTCAGGAGTTAGTCAAAAATACCTGGCTTACAATGGGCATTCCAATTCATCACATAGGTGTTCAGTAGAGTTAAGGCCAGGGCTTTGTGTAGACACCTGACCATTTCCCCTCTATGAGATTTTTGGACATCCCATTCCAAGATCATGGGCATTAAAATTGAGTTAGTTTTCCACAACTCCACTCTTCTGGAATGGCTTACAACAAGATTTTTAAATGCCTATGATAATTTTGGATTGACTCAGCCAAAAGAGCTTGTGAAGTCAAGTACTGACATTGGACGAGAAGCCCGGCTCACAGCTGGCACTCGGTCTTACCATAGGTTTTCAGTTCAGTTGAGTTGAAGTCAGGGCTCTGTGCAGAACACTCCAGTTCCTCCACAGTAAACTCCTCAAACCATGTCTTTTATAGAGTGGGCTTTGTACACAGGGGTACTGTCATGTTCCTACAAGTTTGGAAACACAATCGTGTACAAACATTTTCCTTGTACCTTTCATTGGAAACCCCTTTATTCCATCATTTGAAGAGGTGTTCATGTACTTTTTTTCCTTATATTAAGTGTAATGGTCCAGAGTCCACATTGGGAAAGGAGAAATGTTTGGAGGGTGGGGACCAAGGTATATGGATTGCCATAACAGAGTGAAATGGCATCAGAACAGGCATAGAGGGGAAATCTTTCATTGTGGACACCAATTCTGGTGACAGCCAGGGATTACTTCACTTTCCTCTCACTTTCTATTTTGGCAATAGGACACAAAGTGAAGGGAAATGTATCCAATGGAGAAACTGATGACAGAAAAAACTGACAGGTGTTATAACCCTCCCTTATCTTTCCAGAATTAAAAAAACATTTTTGCGTTCAGTTCTACTTTAACCTCCCTGGCGGTATTCCTGAGTGTGGCTTGGGGTGGAATTTCAGTGCCATTAGCGGTAACCCCGAGCCACACTCGGGGTACCGCCAGGGAGAAATCGCTGGATCCTGGAATAGGTTACTTACCTTGTCCCGAGGATCCCGCGATGTATTCCGGCAGTGTACAGCAGCCTGATCTTCCGCCTGATGCTGTGTGCCCCGGCTTCCGTTCCCTGCGAGCGTCAAGTCGCAGGGGGTGGAACCGGCAGCAAATTCAAAAAGTAAAACACACAAACACACTGATATATTGTAACCCTATTGGATTACATCACTAAATAAAATAAATTGACCTTAGTTTGCCCCCCAGTGCCCTTACCTTCAGTTTTACTGTAATATATATATATATATATATATATATATATATATATATATATATATATATATATATAAACTTATTTATAGTTATATAGTTATTATATTATAATTTGATTTTGTGTTTCAAACTTTATCATACCCGAGATGTTATTAAGAAGAACGCACAGTAAAAAAAAAATCATATGTAAATAGTTGGTTTGGGCTGCTCGTCCTTAAGAATTACATGCAAAATAATGGTACCGCTTTCAGCACCTAAAATCTGAAATAATCATACCGCCAGGGAGTTTAGACTTATATTTTAAAATGGCCGCAGCTTCTTTGTAATCCTGGCCATGTGATTGATTGGTTTCATAGTGGAAACCATCCTGACTGGTTCTTGGTCACTGTATCTGACAACCTACATATTTTCTGCTTGGACATTCATTAACGCACTGAATGCATCATGCTGCGGTGAAACTATAGAACCATTATTTGCTTTTTTTTCTCCACTATTTATTGATGCATTTGCTAAATAATAAGTGATCATTTTACTTTACAGAACCGTGGAGTGCTGCCATATTTCGCCAATTTTCGGTTAATATCTGAACTTTCAACGCCCTTTGTAAATCAGAGGTGAGAATTCTCCCTTATTAGGGAAATTGCCAAAATATTAGCAAAATAGCAAAAAAATAGCAAAACTAAAACTTGTGACAAACCTTGGAAATCCAAACAGAGTAAGATGGCAAAACAAAAAGAACAGAGGTTCGCTTCATGTTATCAATAGATCCAGAGATATGGGTGGCTGAAGTTACATGTATATTCTATTGTACTTGACTCTATCCCCTCCCACCTCCTGAGCCTCTTTATTGGCCCTTTTAATGTGATAAGACGAAGAGGCCGAAATCCAGCACGAATGGGAAAGGTAAAGCAGACCCTCATTACAGCATGTATGTCATATCGTTCTGCCTCCCCTTTCCTTTTTAAATTGGATATAAATATATAATTTTTTATGAGGGGTATCAGTGCTGCAAAACAGCACTTCTGCCTCCGCCCCCCACCGCGCCTGCGCAGATGTGCCACAGAGTTCCATGAGCCATGCGGCATATCAGCACATGCACAAGTTTCCCTAATCATCTGCATATGTGCAGGCTTCCTGTGAATGCACGACAGGCTGTTATGGAATCTCAAACCTTTACTGTCCTTGCGCATGGGTAGGGAATCTCCTGTGCATGGGCAAATGTGCCAAAGGACTCTGCCAGGACCCGAAGGCTAGGCAAAGCCCTTTGGCACATCTCTGCAAATGCACCATAATGGTGGCGTTGGAGTGGAGGTTGGAGCAAGTACAGAGAGGACTGAAGTTCTTCTTTAGGATTTACATATATGTTTAGCTGCTTATATATTTGCATATTTTGATTTATTTGGCATGAGGTTTTTACTAAAGGCAACCTGCGTAAATGTTCTTTTTCATCATCTGTCCAGCTGAAATTGTGTGTGCCAAGTTCACTTTAAAATGACTAAGGACACAACCAACCATCTGGCATTCATATTACCATCCTGGCATTCATCGTGGATGCCCTTTTTACCCCTTTGTATATCCAAAATCCAAATAGGGAAAAAAATGAAATACCTTAAATGCATGTCAGTAGCTTTAATGACTTAGAACAGGGTTCTCTATGGCCTGCTACGAAACTTTGTCCAGCCTGAGACCCAGATGTAAAGGGCGGGGCGGGGGCAGGGGGGGGGTGTCTTGTTGAGATACTGATGCAAGGGGGACCCTGATGTAAGAAGAGACTCTGATGGGAACCCTGATGTAAGGGGAAACTCTGATGTAAGGGGACTCCTAAGGTGAAATCGATGTAAGGGGGGCTCTGACATGGAAAAGAATGCAATTCTTCTGTTTATATCACACCACAATATAAATGAAGAGAAAGTTCAGGTGACTTGCTACCTTCTGCTTCATCGCCTTTGAAGCGGAACTTCACCCTAAAGAGGAAGTTCTCCTTTATGCCCTCTCTCCCCCCCCCCCTCCCCCACTTTTTTTTTTTTTTAGGGGTGGGGGGAGCGGGTACCTGATTTTGACAGGTACTTGCTCCCACTTCCGGTCAGATTGCTGTGGTTACTCACCAGAAGTTCTCCAACTCCTAGACATTTCAGTAGGTGATCAGCTTTTTTTTTTTTTTTTTTTCGCTTTTTTTTTTTAGCCTGAAACATGTACTTCCACTGGATACAAACCAGAAGGCTTAAAAAAAATAAACTGATAATTTATATGTGTCTCCTACCAGGCTCCAGGGATTTCTAAAGCCTGTTCTACAGTATTTTCACATTTCGTGATTTCATTATCTCTTTCCTTCACCATAGGTGGTTCTTCGATGCTGTTGGACTGCCACGTGCCTCCCAGCCCGTCCTGATCAATGGCCTGGCAATGGCTGTTGTCTTCTTCATTGTCCGGATTGCCGTTATTCCAAGCTATTACTCACAAGTCTTTGCCACATTTGGCACAGAAGGTTACATCAGGCTGGGTTTTGGCCCACAGGTGGCGTGGATTGTCTCCTGTGTCATCCTGGACATTCTCAATGTCTACTGGATGTATAAGATTGCAGCGGGATTTTACCGGGTGGTGACAAAAGCCAAACCTGGAGGCAAGCCTAAAAGGAACCATGCAGAGTGAGAACATGTGAACTTCTGTAATGTGCCACCTGGCAAGAGAGACTCCAGATTTTAAGCCTTCCTGTGGAAGAGACCACTTCTTGTCATACTTTGGAAATGCCACATTCCTAGTCCTAGTTTTTGAATGTATAAGCAGGATGCCTTTTGAGATACATTTTAATCAGTGTTTTTTTATACTAACCAGTATCCAAAATTGTGTTGAGAAAGGTTTGTGGTACTAATGCCAGTTACTTGAATCTGCCTGATGACAAATTCTAGAAATGCAATTTCTGTAGGTTTTAAACTTTTCAGGTTCAAATGCGGAACTTTTTGACAAATTGGGGTGAGTAGGAGCTCAAATTCCATCAGGAAAGACCACTGATCACAGCTTAAGAGATTTTTTGTTTTTGTTTTTAAGAATCATACTTATCTAGGTGGATGCAGCATCGGTCCCCTGGCACCTCTAACACTAAGAATCGAGCAATCAAACACTGCGGATCGCTCAGTTCTCACAGCTACGTGAGCAGAGAGCTGGTGACTGTCAGTCAGCAGCTCTCTGCTCTGCACCTGCCTCTCTCACTGGAGCGCTGGGCTGTGGAGGGGGCGGGAGTAGCCGGCTCAGGCTCTCAGCGGCTCGCTGAGGTTGGCGAATCCCGACTTCATTGTCACAACCTTGCCCGAGCCTGGACTCTGTGATGTCAGCGGACAGAGGGCTCCATGGCTCTGGCTCTGTGACATCAGCGAACAGCGGACTTCAGCTGTCTGCTGAACATGGGTCACCACAGGAGAAGTACAGCCAAACTAGCTTTAGCTGTACTTCTCCTTTAATGACAAGACCATATCTTGTAAACCAGTTAATACTGCCAAACAAAACCAGTACTACAAAGTGCCACATTTTTGTTCCTTTTTAGTAGGACAAGACTTCAAATACAAAGTAGGGAGTCTTCAGGTAATGCTCCTTAAGAAATATGCAGATAAGCCTAACCTCATAAAGAAAGGTATTTGGGTAAATACCATTTTACATGGTAAATTAGTGCCTTACCCACCTTCTAAAGCACTTGCTAAGCCAGAACACTTACCTGTGGAATGGTACTCTTTCAGTTTATTAGTTTGTGGTTCATCATTCTTGGCAGCCTGTGAAGCAAAGTTTGCATATTTTCCCTACATTTTTTTTTAATAGTACACTAGAGCTTGTTAGACCCATTGAAGTTGATTTACTAAGACTGGAGAGCCCAAAATCTGTTGCAGCTGTGCATGGTAGCCAATCAGCTTCTAACTTCAGGTTGTGTCCTTTTACCCGCCCACGCTCCCCTGCCAACACCCGCTGTCATTGTACACAGCGGGAGTCTGGCAGCAAGCCAATGATTCATGTCTGGGACCTGCTGATCGACCAATCACAGCCCAGAACCCTGTGTTGACTATCAACATAGGGCTCTGTACAGAGCGAGCAATCTCTCTGTTTCTTATCTCTGCAAAGCAAAGAGATCTGAAGAAAAAAAAAAAAAGCACACATTACCCATTGGTATGCACACATTTAACTCCTTGACTGCATTAGATGTTTACCCGTCCCAGCCAGAGCCATTAGTATAATGACAGTGTTTAGTATTCGCACTGATCACTGTATTATGTCAGTGGCAATTAGTCAGTCAGTCAGTCCCCCCCCAGGATCAGTTCGTCTTAGATTGCCCGGTGTACTGTCGCAGTCCTATTATAAGTCGCTGATCACTGGCTTTAGTGGTAGAAAAAAAAAAAATTCCAGTATATAAACCATAGTTTGTAGGTGCTGCAACTTTCATGCAAACCAATAGTTATACACTATTTTGGAGTTTTTTTTTAAAAAATACATTTTGTCCAACATTTATAAAGAAATCTTATATGTTTTATAGCAGGAAAAAATAAATAAATATCTAATTTTTTTTTTTTTTGGTTTTCTTTTTTTTTTTTTTTGTTTATAGAGCAAAAAATAAAAAACCCAGTGGTGATCAAATACCACCAAAAGAAAGCTCTATTTCTGTAAAAAAAGAAATAAAAAAGATATACATTTCATTTGGGTACAGCATTGCATGACCGTGCAATTACCAGTTAAATTAGCTCAGTGCTAGAAAGCAGAGAATGGCCAGGTCATAAAGGGGGTAAAACCTTCTAGAGCTCAAGAGGTTAAACTTTGGAAAAAAAAAACCTGGAAGCTGATTGGTTAGTATGTACAGCTGCAGCAGACTTTGCACTCTCCAGTTTTAGTAAATCAATATCATTGTGTCATTAGGGATGAAGGCAAATGGGTAGGACAGATGTCAGAGGACACAGAGTTAGCAGGTTGATAGAACAGAAGAAGGCTTACTAATCCTAAACAATGGCCAGGATCTAGACCAGAAAACTGAGCAATGGCTGACAATAGAGATAACAGGCCAACAATCGGGACAAGCGCAGATAGGTACAAAAACAGTCCTAACAATAAACAGGAATAACCTGTATTCAGGACATGAACAGCCAGTCAGACAGCCTTTCTTCTAGGGCAGTGGTCTCCAAACTGCGGCCCGTGGGCCAGATGCTGTCCATTCCATGCCTTTATCCAGCCCCTGGGGATTCCTCCCACAGCTATGAAGCTCTATTCCCCCCACTGATATAAATGTATTTCTTTCATTGACACTAATGATGGGGCACTGTTTCCCCTATTGACACCAAAGATGGGGTACTATTCTTCCCACTGACGCCAACGATTGGCCATTATTCTTCCCACTGACACCAAAGATGGGGTACTATTTCTCACATTGACACCAATGATAGGCCATTATTCCTCCCATTGACACCAATGATGGGGTATGATTCCCCCACTGACACCAACAATAGGCCATTACTCCTTACTGACACCAACGATAGGATACCGTTCCTTCCACTGGCATCAGTGATAGGCCATTACTCCTCTCACTGACACCAACGATGGGGTACCATTCCTTCCACTGTCATCAATGATAGGCCATTATTCCTCCCACTGACACCAATGGTGGGGAACTATTCCACTGACACCAACGATAGGGCATTATTTTTATAACTAATACCCATTATGGGGCACAATTCCTCCTCCTAATGACCACAGTCTGGACCCCCTAAAATCTGAAGGACAATAAACTGGCCCTTTATTTTATTTATTAAAAAGTTCAGAGATCCCTGGTCTAGTGCATGAGCAACTAAACTAGCCAATTGATCAGGCACACCCTGAAGGGCCAGCAGTCTTCCAAAGTGCTTTCTTGATTAGGACAGGTGTGTGCTGCAGAATGCAAAGCTACACTGCTGAGTAACTACTAGTAGATGAAGGCACAAGGCTGAACATCTGGTTAGGTTAAAGAAAAGCACAGTTCATGGGTCGGGGAGGCTGTAGAATGTTCCTAAACCTGGCGTCTGGTAAACTTATGTTATTTACCCGAAGTCCTTTCTCCTTTTGAAGGCAGAACTTCTGAAAAATTCATATTTGTAGATTGTAGTCTCCCTATAAGTGAAGAAATGTGTTCGTAACACGGACACAGATGGCCTTAGAGATTGAATAGCTATATGTAGGAGTATTTTCATACATACTGGTATATGAAATCCCCCTCTAAAATTGTATTACTTGTCATTATCATGTTCTGTTGATACGTGCAAACTACTTTTAAAATAAATATAAAACCATCCAAACTGTCTCATTAAGTTTCTGACATCATATGGGGAAAAACAGCAGATAAAAGGACATTCTGGGCTCGTTCATACCACCTGCGATGCTCAGCACAGTCCCAGTGCAAAAACAAGGCAGATAGCAAACCGTGGCAGGCGATGCCAATGTCTTGTGTTGGTGTGAGCTGGCATTCACCTATGTCCGCACACTCAGTGGTTATCTGCAGTTATGGGCGGATGTCCGAGTCTGGATGCATCTATCTGTGTCCAGGGTCATTCATTCATCCCAAACTGCTGGAAACCGCAGGGTGTGTGGATTAATGCAAACAGCGATGGCTCCTTTCAGCCTGTCAACATTTTGTGGAGGCTGAGCGTCCGCCGCTTTTTGCATACGCCTGTCATCTTAGCCACAAAACCCGCCATTTCTTGCTGCTGGAATCTGGTTTACACAGATATTCATTGGTGTGAAAATGGCCTAAGATCACCTTGGGGTGTCTACCTTCTAAAAAGGAATATTTTGGGGGGTGTTAATACTGTCCTGGCATTTTATTTTAACAGAAAGTAAGGAAAACCGCTTTCCTGAAATTTTTTTGCTTTAGGCCTCTTTCACACGGTCCGCCTCCGTAGGCGAATCCGTGTTGCTCAGCGGGGATCGATCCGCGATCCCCGCTGAGCCGGCGGATGACAGCTCCGTCTCCGCTTGCGGAGAGGGAGGTGTCTCAGCCCCCGCTGCCCTCTATGAGGGATCGGATGAGAGCGGACCGCCTGTCCGCTCTCATCAGATCCGATCCGATCTGATTACTGAACGGATGGAAAAATAGGGTTTCCATCCGTCCAGATTTCATGGACAGGATCGGATACGGATGGCAGCGGGTGTCAGCGGAGGTGTCTCCGCTGACACCCGCTGACTCCCGCTGCCCCATAGAGCTGCATGGAGGATCCGATCAGATCCGCTTAAAAAACTGACAGGCGGATCTGATCGGACCGCTCGTGTGAAAGAGCCCTAATACAGTAAAAAAAAAAAAAGTGGTAACAGTGGCGGCTGGTGCATGATAATTTGGGGGGGGGGTGCATCAAAACCCACCCCTCAGCGGGATGGCCGGCAGGCAAATCCACCAGCACCCCCCCCCCCCCTCCCTGGGGACGGCCGGCCAGCTAGCCGGCAGGCAAATCCACCTCCTCTCTCCCCCCCCCCCCCCCCCCGCGGGACGCCAGAACATCCAGCATTCTTACCTCCTCCTTCCCGGATGGCTGAGTGGCTGTGATTCTCCCCTGGCCGTACGTCTCCTCCCTCTTCCTGGCCAATGGCCAGTAAAATCGCTTCTCTTTTCAGCCAATTGGGATCCCAGGACCCGCTTCCTGATTGGCTGGGAGGAGAATCAGTGTGATAATAGCAAATATTTATTCGCTATTGTCACACAACTGGGTGGGCTCGGGTGAGCCCACCCTTTTTTGAAGCCTATTAGAGCCTCTGGATCTAATCACGTGCTGCAAAAAAAAAAAAATATTCTATTGAAATCCATGCATCAAGCGCCCTGCATGTAGATTAGGGGGCCGGATGCATGGATGGGGGGGCAGCATCCCTGCGCCCCCAATGGATGGGCTACCACTGGTTAATAAATACCACTAAAAGAAAGATCTATCTGTCTAAAAAAAAAAAAAAATTATATAAAATTAATTTGGGGATATAGTTCCTTGACTGAGTGATTGTAAGTTAAATGATCACAGGAGTGAAACGGAAAAATAGGTTGGAGTATATACAGGCTGATACTCAATTGCAGCAGTATATACAGGTTGATACTCAATTGCAGCAGTATATACAGGCTGATACCCAATTGCAGCAGTATATACAGGCTGATATTCAATTGCAGCAGTACAGACGGATAGATCTGGGGAACGTAATAAAAATCGCACAAGACTGTAATTGTATTCATTGTAAATAGAAATGTATATACCTGTATACACCCTAACCTATTTTTCCATTTCAGTGCTGTGTTAGTTTAACTGATAATTACTCAGTCAAGCAACTATACCCCCAAATACATTTTTATATCATTTTTTAGACATATATATATATAGATCTTTCTTTTGGTGGTATTTGGTAACCACTTCTTTCGTTTTTTTTTTTTTTAACGATCTAAAAAACTTTGAAAAAAAAACAGTTTTGCTTACTTTTTGTTAAAAATAAAAATGCCAGGACCGTATTAACACCCCCAGAAATTATCCCTTTTATAAATAATAATACATATATATGCATCTCTATATATGTACAATCTCACAAGATTTCAATTGTACATGCATAAAATGCACATATGTTTTCTATGCTATGAAATAAGACCTAAAAAGTACATATTATTAAAGATATTATTATAAAGATTATTAGTAAAACTGTACTGTTTTTTTTTTTTTTTTTTGGTCGTTAAATCTTTTTTTTTATGAGGCATTTTGTTTTTGGAAGATGTCTTTCCGCATACTAGCCTGTAGAGGTCACTGTTGTACTTTTGTCAAAGATAAAATGCTTGTGTTTTCTGTATATGCACCACTGAGACTATGGTGAACAGTCACTCTTTTTCTCTCTCTCCCCCCCATTTCTTTCTCTCGCCCCCTTTCTGTGTTTTTCCCTCCCCCTCCTACTCCCTCTCTCTCTCTGCACACAGAGCCGTCCAGCTGCAGTGCGACCCTCCTGGCATTTTAGTGCACCCAGGAGGGGCAGGTGCAGCCTTTCAAAATCTATGACCGACTGCTACTAGATAGGGATGAACGTGGTACTGAGTGGTACCTCCATTTAGAACCCAATGCATTCAGGGACAGAGGTCCGGAAGCAGGAGATCTGTGATCCAGACCTTCGTCCCTGAACGCATAGGGCTCCAAATGAAGGCACCACTCGGTACTATGTCCTAGATTTTGACAGGTACAGCCGCAGCCTGTCATAGATTTTGACAGGCCGCCTGCAGCAAGGTTAGACGCTGCACCTGCCCCTCCTGGACACACTAAAATGCACAGTAACGCACTGCACTTACAGTACATGGCCACATGAGCAAGGGGCATAAAGCTGAACCCCAACCAATTCACTAAACACACAGGTGACGTGTATTTGTGAAATATATGACCTGCCAGAGGACTCGTTCTGTTTGGTCAGTGTTGTGGTCCACACAGGATCACCAGCTCGGTGACCGGACTTTTTACTACTCCACTGATCTGGCCCCAGCCTGCTGAATGAACTAGTAAGGAGCAGCAGCACAAAGCACACAAATCAAGATAAACCTCTTGTCACCCTTATAACACGTGTGCAGCAGCAAAAGGGTGGGCTTTAATGCCCACGCATACATGTCACTGGTTGGGCGGATGTTTCTGTGCTGATAGCAAGCTCACTGTGCACTTCCAGCACAGAGCCTGATCTGTTATAGACAGTCCTCAGTCCAGACTAATAATCAGTAGCTGGCGGGACTGGCTCCTGATCATGTGACCATTCTGACAGCCAATCACAGTGGTCACATGATCCCTGATTCTTGTCGTCCCCCTGGTCTTCAGAACTTTTAAAAGGGATGCCAGGGAAGGCATAAAGGGGTTAAAGGGGAACTTTTCTCTCCCAATCAACATTGACTATTTTTATTCCTTATGCTACTAGCATTAGTAAATGGATAGGAAGGTATAATATACAGTATTTACTTGTTTTCATTTTTTTTATTTTATGGTTTAAAGGCCTAGGCAAATGATGTCATACATACCAGAAGTCTTCAGGAGGGGAGGAGGGATTTGCTCACCCTACTGCTTGCATGCCTGAGCTAAGGGCAGATGGATCCCAGAAAGTAAATTCTACATGAATCATCTGTCCTTACTCAAGAAGGCCATTAACAGAAATTTCACTTTGAGAAATTTTTTTTTTAAGCAGCTGATGCCAGCAATTTGTAGCTAGCTATTTAATCCATATACTGTAGTTGTTGGTGAGGTCTCGCTAAGAAGCAATTTGTTGCTGCTACAGATCAAACTAGTGCTACTTCATTACTCTGGAAATCCCTGCACAAATTGTCCTCCTTCAGTAATTTGTAGCTAAGCCATAGAGAGGAATCATGAGTGATTGTCGCTAGTATGCTTGTCACTGACATGAGAGGCTGCACAAACTTGATTGCTGAGCCAGTGTGCAACAGATTCCTGTAAAATTAGCAATTCCACAGAAAATGATTTGTTTCACAAGAAATTGCTTAAAAAAAAGGAAGGATAAATTTCCCATCTGACAAGAGCATTTTGCAATGCAGTGGAGTTTGACTGAAACGTAAACTGAACCATCTCAAGCTAGCCATAGATTCGTCTGTTTTGTTTATTCAACCAGTGGGCCGAATAAAAAAAAACTGGCCCGATTTCTCCGTCCACACATTCCAAGTTGATGGGGGAATCCTTCCACTGTGTCATTTTATTATAACCGCAGGGAGACCTACCCCACCATCAGAATACACGGATTAGCGTTGCAGGCTATAGACCACAGCGCTGATTGAGTGAAAGTGGATGAAGTGTAGACCACAACTTCTGGGTGAAAGGACTCCATCTAAAGCTTGCTTTTCCTGGTGATCCTCTCCTTGTGGCTCTGACCTATATTTCTCTGCCACTGAAGTTCCCTACAGCTTGGTTCTCAGCACAGCAGTAGCCTCAAAGCTCTCTCTTGCTGTTCCCTGCATGCGCAGCAGCACATGGTCAGGTTGTTAAGCTCAAAGCACGATTCAGCAGATCACAGCTTTGTGCACTCAGCAGCAGCCTTCAGACCCCACTCAACACCCATGTGCAGCTTACCTTTATGGCATGGGCTCTTGGCAGCTTAACCCTCTCTTTTCAACTCTGGGAGTTTTTATTCTCTGGCTTGCACACAGCAGCTTGTGTGCAGATTTCTCCCACTCTGGTTCCTCGGCTCAGCACAGGACACACAACAGAAGCACACTCCAGGCCTGTGGCAGTAGTCTTAAGCCCTGGCAATATTCCGCCTCTAGCCTTGTCCCCCCTCACCCCATGGGTCCCAGCAGATCTGGTGAGTGGGCCTGGCCCCTCCAAATCAGATTCTGCCCCCCAGCCAGGTGCTGGGAGTGGGCATAGTCCCAGGCTGTGGTGGCAGCCAAAGTCCTTCCTCCAGCTTCCACCCCTCCCCCCCCACATTGTCAGTCATTGGCAGGGAGAGAGAAACATTTTGCAGCCGGGGCCAATGCTCTGCCAGCTACCTTAAAGGCTGTTGTTACACTCTCCTCCCACCAAAATTCTTTGGTCCCCAAAAAAGCAATTTTTACTCACAAATATAGCTAATCATAAACACACACATGGAACTAAATAAAAGGTTCACAAATTAACCAGACCTAACCACACCCATTTGGTAAAACCAGACTTATTTTGTGGGACCTTCTGCCACAAGATCCAGGCAGTGGAACTTATCATGATGTGTTGAGTAGAGTGCAGAGGGTGCACAGTGTACTGGTACAGTAGCTTGAAGCATTCCAGTGGTAATCATTTTATCAGAGCGGTTCTTGAGTCACATGTCAATTCCATGGTAGGCCAGAGTTGTGGCTTAAACTTTTGCTCTCTGGGTTTCGATGTTTCTCTGTCAGAAGGTTCAACTGACTTCGGGAGGCTGTAAGAAGGATTTCTCTTAGGCCTTGTTCACACAAAAATAAATTTACACGTTATGTTTGGGAGACATTGAAGCGCATCAGCTCCTTCCATCCAAGTCTATGAACACTTTCTCTATTGTGTTCTTCTCTCGAACACGACTCTGGTACACTGGCTGCAAGGTGCACACTCTGTGGTGAACAGTCACATTTATTTTAATTCTAGGTGGAGCATAAGGTTTGAGCCAGCTGGTAGCTTCATATATCTATTTGGAATAATGGCAGGGAGATTAATCTGTTGGGAGTTTTAAAGCGTGATCCTGTTCTCATGGGAGTTTTGAATGCTCTCACCTTTTCATTTTTCCTGCTGTTACATCCTCCAAATGGCCACAACAGGTGAGAACCCAGGAACTCGGTGCAAAGATCTCGCCATACAAATCTTAAATAACTGTTTTGGATAGACTTTCACTTGGAACCACCTGCACAAAAAAATATTATTTACTGTAAAAGCTTTGAAAATGCAGACTAGTCCTTAATACAAGCTGGTAACAGCAGCTGATTGTTTCCTAAAAAGGTTTGGATGTTTTCCTGAAAAAGCAAAATGATAATATAATGTGTTTCTCCCTTCCCTGGGATTAGCAGGTGTTTCTGATGATGAAGGTATTTTTCTTAGACTGAACTTGGTGTACTTTTTATTTTTTCTCAAAACTAACTCTGACTGCTTCTAGCTCCTTTATGTTAATATTTCATTTTCTTGTAAGCATGCCAACATAGAAGACATTCCTCTTTATACAAATTATATACTTAACTATTATATACGAAGTGTGAAGGTCTAAACTGTCATCATTTTTTAATTTAAAAAATATACTGTTAAAAAGGCTGGGGGGGGGGGGGTTGTCAAACTAAAATTTTCTGTGTTTTGGTTCCATAGTTAGGTGTATCTAAAGGCAATTTTTTTTCCCCCCACGAGTACAATTGTTCGGAATATTCACCTTTTTTCTATTTTTCACTTTTTTTTGTTTTTAAATTTTTTTTTTTAACAGTAAAACTTTATTAACCAACAACAAACAAACAAATAACAAGGCACAAAACACCCTACGCAGAGGGTTCTGTTTCCAGAAAAGATAAATAAGGACAAAAAAGAAAAAAGAGTACGTCACACTTGTACGGGAATGGGCCCAGCGTGCATTCCAACAAAGTTCTTGTTTCACAGTAATTGAGCAAAATTTCCCTGCGTCTGGGGGGGGGGGGTGTCACCCCCACCGCATCTATCCATGCAGACCAGATTTTATCAAATTTACTAGGACAGTTCCTGCTATCATAGGTAAGCCGGTAGATCGGGGGTGTCTTAGCAATGGCAGCTATCCAGGTGGCCCGGGTTGGAGAGTCGGGGGACTTCCATTTCAAAAGTATATCCCTCCTCGCATAAAACAAAGCATACGTAATACATAACTTCGCATATATGTCGCCCCCCATGTCCTCCAAGTTATTGAGCAGGGTGAGTGCCGGTTCCAGAGGAACAGTGGTGTCGAGGACCTCGCCAAGCGTGTCCGTCACCGCTCACCAAAAAGAGGCAAGCTTGGGACAAGACCAAACCATATGGAGGAAGGTTCCGTTATCACGACCACATCGGGTGCAGTTAGGATCACTCTGGGGGTATATGGTAGCCAGCCTTTGGGGCGTATAGTATACTCTATGCAGGAATTTCAATTGTATGAACCTATCCCTGGCCGATATCATAGAGGGGATGTATATACTAACGCACTCCTCCCAGTCATCCGTCGTCAGTTCTGGAATGTCGCCCTTCCATTTATCATACGCCCTGGTGAGAGTCTGACTATATGCCGCCGACAGTCTCAGGTAAAGTGAGGAAATGTCCAAAAAACAATAAGGTGAAACCACCCTTCTCCTGCGCTTGGTATCCAAGCCCCTCGACCACACTCCTCACGGGACTGACAACTGGCTTCTCAGATGGCTAAGGTCTTGCTGCCCTTATTGGACTGGGGTAGTCCACCGGTCCTAAAAGCAAAAAGAACAAAAAAAAGGCGCACCGACCTAGCGCATTATCCTCAATAAAAGGCTTTATTTAAGTAACATTAAAAATGGCTACTCACAGAACAGACCTTAGATAAAAGTAAAACGTGTCAAGCTGGATTGCTCAAATGTCCGTGTTTAGTCCATATGATCGTCCATGACCGATGAGATGACTGATGAGATGACTGACATGTTTCGAGGCCTAGCCTCTTCCTCAGGGACGATCATATGGACTAAACACAGACATTTGAGCAATCCAGCTTGACACGTTTTACTTTTATCTACGTCTGTGAGTAGCCATTTTTAATGTTACTTAAATAAAGCCTTTTATTGAGGATAATGCGCTAGGTCGGTGCGCCTTTTTTTGTTCTTTTTGCTTAAAGTGAGGAATTGGGTTTACCCATAACCCTTGAAGTCAGTAGGCGTTCCACAGGATCCGATTCAAGAGTGACAGGTCCCAGGAACTGTGCCAACATAGCATGTCGAAGTTGCCAATAACGGAACTCCATAGACCTAGGTAGGGAGTGTAATTGACGGAAGTCTACAAAAGCGGGGAATTTCCCGTCCTGGATAACATGCTTCAAGGTGGTAATACCCCTAGCTGCCCACACCTGGGGATCGGGAATCTGGTTCAAATGCTGAAGGGAGGGGTTGCCCCACAGAGGAACATGAGGAGAAACGTGCAGGGGCTGACCATATACCGCTCGGGCTCAAACCCAGATCCGTATCACCGTCCGCATCGGGACGGTAATCAGGGGGTGAGCACGCGCCCCCCCCCCGAAAGACGAGGTTGCTCAGCACCGCGTAGGAGCCCAGAATGGCCGCCTTGTTTTTAATTTTTAGCCTCACCCTCCCGCCAACATTCCAGCCTAAGCCAGAATGATGTGTACCTGGTCCTGCAGCTTCCTGGGATTCTTGCATTACATCTCCCAGGAGGCTGCAGGATCAGCATAAAATGGCATCCGGGGGCAATCTGGAGGGCGGTCCAGGGGAAGGTCTGGCCTTTCATCAGAGGTGGCTGCCTGCACTCGGAAAAAGCAGCAAGTTGAAGAGGACCAATATAGCGGCATGAGACCCGCTGTCTGGCACCTAAATAGCATATCGCAGTGGGACAACTCTGATTCGCTGTTTGGGTCAGTATGTACTTTGAAGAGCACTGCAGGTAAGTGGGTGGGAAAAAAAACATGGGAGGTGGTGGGAGTTGAGTTCCACTTTAGGATTCCCATTATTTTCAATGGTGCTCATTAACACCCGAGTATTGTGCCGATTGAAGCTTGTTGCTTTAAGCTAAAAAAAAGTACTTGAGTACTTTGGGGTAGAGTCACGCATTTTTGTCTCAATAGATGCCAATGGAAGTGCCTGAAAAAGCCTAAAGCCCCGTACACACGTACCGATGGTCGGCTTACAAATGTTCCTCTTTTCTCCCCGGGATGTCGGTGTCTGCTGAAAAGTGCAAAGACAGCACAAGGACAGCACAAGAATTTTGTCCGCCGACTGCAGAAGTGATGTCATGTAATGGTTAACTTTCCCTGTGTTTTCTATTTTCTGAGCATGCCCAGTCTTGCAAATCTGCGGTCTGTCGGCCGAATTGTGTACTGACAGGCGAACAATCGTCCGTTCTGGTGTCGGCATACAAATATTTTCATGTTTGCACGAAAGACTTTTGTCCGCGGATTGTGCGCAGACATCTGTCGGAGGCACCATACTAACACGCGTACAATCGGCAGATCCTTCGTCCACCGACGTTTGTATGCCGACGATCGGTACGTGTGTACGGGCCTTTAAAATGAGAATAATGTGAAACTTCTAGCCTGTCCTCTTCCTGATAACTAGCATTCCATTGGCTAAAACAAAAATGCTGAAGCCAGAAAATGTCCAAATAGCACGCAGGCAAACTATCAAAAAAACGATATTGTCCTTTCACCCTCTTTTTGTCCTGGTCACTGGGACTGAAAGTAAGGAAACAGGAGCACAGGAGAGATCTTCCAATGGAGACAATTTTTCCGATGACAACTGTCCAACGTCTTCGTGGAGAGATTTCTGTTGTCTCCAGGACAGGATGTACAAGAAAATCTCCCCAGTGAAACACAGATGACTAAAAAAGCCTAACAGGTTTTAACCATTCCCTACTCTATCCAGAATAGATTTGGATTCACTTTATAAGCCTAATGGAACAACCGTCCTTGTCAATTATAATAATCAATTAGAGTCTCCCTGTCATCCTCTGTATAGTACTGAGAATGTGAAAGAAAGACAATGATGAATGATTGTTGGTTGGAACAAGAACTTTTTTTTTGCCAAGATTTTTATTGTAGGTTCCACAACAGGATATGTATAGCGTGCCCTTCTGGTGACACATTCAGACCTCGGTGCTACTAATCTGTAGGATTTGGTTGGTGTGACATGTGCCGTTGTATCACTCTGTTCCTAGTGGTGTGACACACATCATAAGCAATCCTGATAATCTGAGGCATGTACGTGATAGTAGATCCATTGTCACTGCTGGTAGAGGGGGAACACAGAGTCCAGGCCTTTAATCTGCTGGATGTGGTTCCTTTGTCCTTTCAAGATAATGACAGTGCAGATGTGTGTTGACTTTTTTATCTGGATGTTATTATCCAGGTATAATGTATTTGTTGGTTGCTGTCAGTGACCTGTACACACAAGAATACCCTAAACCAACAGAAAAAAATGGCTGTGATACTGTTGTGGGCTGTCAGACCCTAGCGACGACAATGGTGGAACTAGATGCAAAGAAGCAACTTAAAGCGGTTGTAAACCAGAAAACAAAAAAAAAAAAAAACCTGCAAGACAAAGGCATAATCAGCTAGTATGCATCGCATACTAGCTCATTATGTATTACTTACCTTAGAACGAAGCCCCGACACGGACCCCCGGACATCGCTGCGGGCGCTGCCATGATCCCTCGGCGTCTCTTCCGGGTTCGGCGGGTTCGGCGGCTCCGGCGCTGTGATTGGCCGGACCTGCGATGACGTCACTCCCGCGCATGCGCGAGGGAGTGATTTTCCGGCAAGGAAAACTGAAGGTCCCCCCGGACCTTCAGAGAGCATGCGCCGCTCGCGTGAGCGGCTGCATGCACTGCAAATATCTCCTAAACCGTGACAGTTTAGGAGATATTAATTGTACCTACAGGTAAGCCTTATTATAGGCTTACCTGTAGGTAAAAGTGTCAAAAAGCGGGATACTACCGCTTTAAAGTGAACCTGTACTTTGTCCATTAAGTGAATCAGGTTTCCTTATTACTATCTGTGCAAACAAATGGCAACCACCCCATCCTATAACTAGCCTTTGCATGAAAGGGCAACGCACATAAAAAAAGAAACAACTCACTTAGCAGCCAGCCTGCAACAAAACGGAATTGGCCCTGTCTAACAGTTCATGTTAAAAACAAGGGGTTTTTCGCATACATTTGTAAACATGTGTAAGCCACAGTGGCCACGTCATGGCACCCCAGTTCCTAGCGGAACTTACTGTATAATTTTGAGTCTCCAAAAATGCAGCACATACAGTATCTCACAAAAGTGAGTACACCCCTCACATTTTTGTAAATACTTTATTATATATTTTCATGTGACAACACTGAAGAAATTATACTTTGCTACAATGTAAAGTAGTGAGTGTACAGCTTGTATAACAGTGTATATTTGCTGTCCCCTCGAAATAACTCAACACACAGCCATTAATGTCTAAACTGCTGACAAAATTGGGCCCAAAGTGTCAATATTTTGTGTGGCCACCATTATTTTCCAGCACTGCCTTAACCCTCTTTGGCATGGAGTTCACCAGAGCTTCACAGGTTGCCACTGGAGTCCTCTTCCACTCCTCCATGATAACATCACAGAGCTGGTGGATGTTAGAGACTCTGCGCTCCTTTGAGGATGCCCCACAGATGCTCAATAGGGTTTAGGTCTGGAGACATGCTTGGCCAGTTAATCACCTTTACCCTCAGCTTCTTAAGGCTGGCCATACACTATACAATTTTCTTGTTCAACTTTCCTTTAGATTTACCAAAACCATATAATATAAGTTCAAACCTGAACACTTTCAATTTGTATGCAATCAGGCAGGCCCTTGCACTACATAGTTGAAGGTAAATCTAAAGGAAATTAAATAAGAAAATTGTATGGTGTATGGCCAGCCTAAGAAAGGCAGTGGTCATCTTGGAGGTGTGTTTGGGGTCATTATCATGTTGGAACACTGCCCTGCGGCCCAGTCTCTGAAGGGAGGGGATCAAGTTCTGCTTCACTTTGTCACAGTACATGTTGGCATTCATGGGTTCCTCAATGAACTGTCTCTCCCCAGTGGCGGGAGTACTCATACAGCCCAAGACCATGACACTCCCACCACAATGCTTGACTGTAGGCAGGACACACTTGTCTTTGTACTCCCCGCCTGGTTGCCGCCACAAACGCTTGACACCATCTGAACCAAATAAGTTTATCTTGGTCTCATCAGACCACATGACATGGTTCCAGTAATCCACGTCGTTAGTCTGCTTGTCTTCAGCAAACTGTTTGCGGGCTTTCTTGTGCATTATCTTTAGAAGAGGCTTCCTTCTGGGACGACAGCCATGCAGACCAATTTGATGCAGTGTGCAACGTATGGTCTGAGCACTAACATGCTGACCCCCCCCATGGCGGGGCCTGTTCTTAGTGGAACCTGCCCTGTAAGACCGCTGTATGGTCTTGGCAACCATGCTGCAGTTCAGTTTCAGGGTCTTGGCAATCTTCTTATAGCCTAGGCCATATTTATGTAGAGCAACAATTCTTTTTTCAGATCCTCAGAGTGTTCTTTGCCATGAGGTGCCATGTTGAACTTTCAGTGACCAGTATATTCACACCTGAGACCTTGTAACACAACCGAGTCACTTGATATCAGGGAGGGAAAATGGCTAATTGGGCCCAATTTGGACATTTTAAATTAGGGGTGTACTCACTTTTGTTGCCAGCGGTTTAGACATTAATGGCTGTGTGTTGAGTTATTTTGAGGGGACAGCAAATTTACACTGTTATACAAGCTGTACACCCACTACTTTACATTGTAGCAAAGTGTCATTTCTTCAGTGTCACATGAAAAGATATAATAAAATATTTACAAAAATGTGAAGGGTGTGCTCACTTTTGTGAGATACTGTATTTAGCAGTTGTATAGATTAAGGGCAGGTTTGCCTGGAAGGAGCCTATGCCTCCTTAAAGGTATAGGGATGCACGGGACACCCAGCAAGGGCAAAAAGGCAGCTGAATGTATCCCATGAATCCCCACACCAATTTATAACCTGTGCAAACAAATGGCAACCATCCCACCCTATAACTAGCCTTTGCAGCAATGAGCACATGGAAGGGCAATGCACAGTGGGGTGCCTTAACATGGCCACTGCACCTTACACATATGTTTGCAAATGTGTGCGACTAAATCCCTTGTTGGACAGGGTCAATTTGGTTTTGTTAGAACGGAAGTAGTCCTTGAGATCAGCCATTAACCACGAAGAAGATGTCAAAGACCCAAAGAACATAATAGTCCAGATTAGTCAAGGGAAAGCTTAGCCCTTGCAAAGTGACAGAAGGCAAGTGTGGCGGACTCATCGTATAAGGCGGTACTCATAGCAGCTGGATTTGCTCCCTCACCCATTGGTTATAGGGCTAATAGAAACTAAGAGCATTGACATATTCTTAATATTGCTTCTGCTATAGGTATTGGGGGATTATAGTAGGGCAAACTTCCTAAAGGCCTGTACACATGATAGGAAAATCTGTAGGGAAAATTCGTCCGACGACCGATCTGTCGATTTTCGGATTGTTAGTATGGTGCTTTCGACAGCCAACTCCGACTTTTCGGCTGACAAAATCCTGATGTGCAGGCTATAAAATTTTTGTCGTCCATAATACAACGTCTGATTTTCATCTCATTAGTACAGATTTCGACGGTAAAAAATCTTAAGAGCAAGACTAGGCATGCTCAGAGATGAAAGAACACATACAAAGCAATCCAACACATGACATCACTTCTGAAGTAGAATTCTGTCGTACGGGAAAATTCATATGAAAATAACCTCTTCACTTTCCACATCAGACTAGCATGCCACAAAAAACGGACGACAGATCGATCGATAATCTGATCGTGTGTACGGGCTTTACTTTCTAAGACCAGACAGCGAGACACCTTTAATAGAAAATATGTGGGCAAAGGACACACCTGGGAGTTTTGATATTTAATGAAATAATATTTGTGATGAACGGTAGAAGTTTTAAAGTCCAACCTGGATGAATGTAATATTTTTGGTTAAATGGTCTCCTTGGAGGTGTTAAAAAAAAAACTGTTATGGCTGAAATACTCGGCCCTCTCCAGTGTTGCCCCCTGCAATAATTGCTTTCTGCTACTAGATGGCCTCAGTATTCTAAGTTTAAATATGCTGAACATCGTTCCACCACACCACTTTAAAGAATTCCAGGTATGGCTATATTATCCATAGTTACATTAGTCCAGCTTGGACCAATGTGATTATGTATATACCATACCTAGCTCATGTCCCTGGAAGCTGGAAATCACTGAAGTAGACACCACTACTCCAGTGATCTACACTTGCTTTGGGTGCTGAGCAGCTGCTCTCCTGCTTACTGAACTCAGGAGGTTGGCTGGGCACCATTCAGAGAAGGCTTTGCATTTTCCGAATGAATGCAAAGAACTTTCTGATTGAATGAGGTGTAGATTGTGACATTACCACCCCAACCCTCTGCTTCGTCCAATCAGAGAACACTTTTCATTCCTTCAGAAAATGCAAAGCATTCTCTGAATGGTGCCTGTGCCAAGTGGCAGATGTCTTGTGTTCAGTAAGCAGGAGAGCAGGGGCTCAGCACCGGAAACGCAGGACCTGGAAGACAGTGGAGATCACTGGAGTAGCGATGACTACTTCAGTGCTTTCCAGCTTCCAGGGGCATCAGCCAGGTATGGTATATGTTGTAAATAGTTACACTTGTCCAAGATGGACCAATGTAGCTAAGTATAATATACCTATACCTGGAATTCTTCTTTAAATGGGGCCTGTTGACTGCCAAAGAAGATCCGTAGAGAAAGCGGCTTTTCCAAACATGTAAAAAGAGAACAGACAAAAGGCAGACTAAGTGTAGATTTAATGACACAATTTATTTCAATACATAGACTCATTCTCTTTGACAAGCCTGTATAGCAAAGATGTAGTGGTGGACATCTGGAGGAGTAGGATTGGAGAAACCCGTCCAGACACTGTGTGCTGTATCCTGGTCGCGTCCCGCTATCTCCAGCTGGAAGAGTAACGAGATGAAAGTGAGGGCAGGGACGGACGGTGGATGTTGGCGTCGCTCCTTCTGACCTCAAAGGGATGCAACGCGTTTCAGGGCATGCGCAATAGGTAGAAGAGGAATGATGCACGCTCCTTTTTCAAGCAGATCCTGCTTGAAAAAGGAGCTCAGCACATCCAAAAAAAAGGGGAGGTCCCGTAGGACGTAACATGTACGGGAGGTTTAGTCATCTACGTCACCCGCTGCTGTCTCGTCCACCGGCCGGGGAAGCATCGGCTCCCGACGCATCGGATGTTTTTATCGCTTTGAACTGCTTCTATTTTGTAAGTGCAATACAAATAAATCTGTTGGTGCTACAGTCTGCACTTAGTATTGTTTATATTTTCATTGCCTCACTGTTGAATATCCGGGATGAGGATTACCGTTGTGACACAAAAGAGGAGCCGGTCTGCTCTTTAGGAGTATCCACTGGTGCTTAAACTCCCCCTCTTTTTTGGATGTGTGGAGCTTATTAGACCCACTGGTAACTCGGGGGTCTTACATTGAGGTGAGCGCAGTATTACATCTCTTGGTGAAGGGTTCTGTCTCACAGCAAGATTACCTGGCACTTTAGTGGTCTCCTGCTACTATTCTTTGACCATGGACTTGATGTGATGTTTCCTCAATGTGTCATGCATTGTGTATTTCTTTTATCTATGTAGTTTTATTTAATATTGCGCTGCACTGTTCTTACTTTTATTTCTGTCTGGGATTTCTGTGATGTATCCGGTTTAGTGTTCAGCATGCAATTTAGGTTTAGGCAGGATTGAATTCGCTGACTGTTCCAATCTTTTTTGAAAAAGGAGCGGCCATGATTCCTCTTCTACCTATTGCGCTTGCCCCGAAACGTGTTGCATCCCTGTGACGTCAGAAGGAGCGACGCCAACATCCACGGTGCGTCCCTGCCCTCGCTTTCATCTCGTTACTCTTCCAGCCGGAGATAGCAGGATGCGAGCAGGATACAGCAAACAGTGTCTGGACGGGCTTCTCCTATCCTACTCCTCCATATGTCCATTACTACATTTTTACTCTACAGGCTTGTCACAGAGAATGGAAAATGTCCATTGAAATAAATTGTGTCATTAAGTCTACACTTAGAGGCGCCTTTTGTCTGTTCTCTATTTACACATTTCATAGAGCCTGCCTTCTGAACTACAGAGGTGGTGAGAGGAGGAGTTTTAGGAAGCAGAGTCAGAACAGGAATCACTGATTGCAGGCAGCAAGGTACCATGGGATATGTAGTCCTTAGACATTGAGGAGAAGCTGCAAAGCATGCAGGGAATCCAGGAAGTTGTGAAAAAAGAGACTGGCAGCACTTACAACATGAATGGAGATTTTTCAAGTAAGCTTATATTGGATTGCCAATAATAACTATTGTCTCTATTGTTATTACAATTCTGATGTTATAAAATGAAAGTGTATGCTGTGACCATAGATTTCCTTTGAATAGTAAATTTTAATAGAAATCAAAATATCTGACCAAAAAGACAGAAGACCGAAGAGAAAGAGGGAACGGGTCCAAATGAGGGACTGTCTCTCCAAATGAAAGACAATTGAAAGCTATGGAGTAGGGCCTTGTTTTGTTTGCTGGAGATCTTTTTCTGAACTGTAAAATTGCCAAGGGCAGGGGCTAAGGTGGTCCGTTAGGTGTCCATCTACACGTGACCTTCATCTGGGTGACCAAGGAGACATGTCTCTATCTTAGCATTGTGGAGTTGTCACGATAGCTCTGATCTCTAATGCATTGGTAAAATATTCTGTGTCATGCACCTGGTCGGAGGCTGAAGTGCTGAGAGGGCTTCCCTTGCAGCTAAGTGCAGAGCGCCCCTGAAGGTGGTAACAGGGAGTGCTATACTCAGAGAAGCAAAGGTTGCCAGCTGCGACAGGCTGAGTTGATGCAGAGATGTCCGCTGGATGGTGGCTAGTGAGCAGGATGCACTGCTGGGCAGGAGTCCCTCAAGAGTAAGAGTTGGCAGCAGGGAGAGCCAGGAGCAAAGTCAGGAGCCAGGCCAGAAGTCACGCACAGAAGATCAGCCAGGAGAAAGCAGCATGCAGGGTCAGGAGTAAGCCTGGGTCATACACTGGTAATCAGGCAGTAGTGGAGTTAGAAGAGCAAGCCAAGGGTCAAGCACAGAGCAGCAGACAGAAGCAGGGTCACTGGAACAAGCCAAGGGTCAAAGCCGGGAATGGAGATAAGACAGGTCAAAGGCAAGCTGGGTCAGTAACAGGAAATCCAATAATATCAAGAACAGGTACACAGGAACACACAGGGGGAGCTGAAGATCATCCAGCAACTAATGGCTCATGCTGCTGGCCTTAAATAGGCCACTGGGCTCCAGCATCTGTCACGCATTGCGTGCACTTAGATCTTAGCAAATTTCTAAGTGCCAATCTTCGGTTTTGCTGGGCAGTTAGACGTGCCAATCTTTCTACGAACCGTTCTTTGATAGGATTGTTGCAGGTCATAGTGTAGGCCAGTGATGGGGAACCTTGGCAACCCAGATATTTTGGAACTAGATTTCCCATGATGCTCAACTACACTGCAGAGTGCATGAGCATCATGGGAAATGTTCACAGTCTCTTACCATCTCTTGTATTATGTCTGCAGTCTCTGATCATCTCCTGTACCATGTCTGCAGTCTCTGACCATCTTTACCATGCCCCACAGTCTCTGACCATCTCCTGTACCATGTCCACAGACTCTGACCATCTGTTGTATCATACCCATAGTCTTTGGCTATATCCTGTTGTATGTGTATTGTATTTGACACTGAATATTCACTGAATTTTACTGTATATGCAGCCCTTTTGTGATGTTGAGTGCCGCCACATTTGAGGCCCCTCCCATATCAAGAAAGCTGACCACCACTGACATAAGGCTTACTACAGATAAAGGACTGTAAAATGCAGATTTTTAGATACTGGTGAAGTACCACAATAAGAAAACTTCTTTGACTGGAGCAAACTCTAGTAATGGAAGTCTTCCTCAAAGCATTCTAACGTCATCATGAAAATGCAAGGTTAATGGCAGTCATACGGGTCCTCTTTTTTCAGTACTAAAGTAAGCATATTTGCAGTGATGTCAGAGTAAAATCACAACTCCAGATCACCATACTTGTTTCAGTTCAGGAATGCAAAGCAGAAGAATACACAAAGCAATGCAGATTCTTTGGCTTACAAGATCACTACATTTGCATATTAATGGCCTTTCCAAAAACCACACAAAATTATTAACAGGAAGAACACATTCAGAAAAAAAAGTATAATGGAATTCTTTTTAGACTTTAGGAAGAAAAGTTTTCTATAATCCTGTGTTCTCTGTACCCCTCCTCCTCCTCCCTTTCAGGACCAGCATGAGCTCCAGTGTTTAAATTGCACAGTGATGATCACCAGAAGTCCTCGCATTATACTCTCTGCTATGTTCTCTCTATTATGCCTATTTTAGGAAAAGCTGCCACCCTTATGTAAGACACCCTTTCCTCCTCCTTACACACCCGGACCTCACTCAATGGGAATTTCTGTATCCTGACAGACAGGAGCAAGAATGTGCCACCATGACATGCGATGATATCACTGAACGGGTTCCCTACGACAGAACTGTCAAATCGACAACATAGGAATGGGTTGTATGTGTCATAATGTCAGATTAAAAGACTAAGGCACTGGATGTTGGGTTCTAACTGTGAATATTGTATATGATCCAGATCTTTGCCACCAGTGCCTATAGTTATAGCCAGTGATGGAAACACCTTTGGGGAGAAAACTTTTGGACTCTCTTTGATTCTTTTTGTTGTATGCACATGCCTTACTAACATATGGTACCATGTCACTAAAGTTGATCCCCACCGGGAGAACCTACAATATTCTCTGTACTCATGTTGCAGCTGTTGTGCAGCGCCCCTAATTGGTCCATTTGCTATACTGTCTTTCTGGCCCCATCAGCAACAGTGACATTACTTACCTTTAGTGCCATCAGAACCAAAGGGCTAGATTTGCCCTGCCCTAAGCAGATTTGAGTAATAACAACATTGAGGCAGAAAAAATTATTGGGGGACCACAGGGCACCAAACTAGTGAAAAGATGTGTAGGATAGATTTTTTAACCACTGTTGAGTGTATGCTAGAGGGTCTTTGAGAGAGTGCTTTAAAGCTGAAGTTTAAGCATGGTATCTTGGACCAGTGTAAATACATAAGTGCCATACCTGTGTGATCTCTGTGGAAGCTGAAAATCACTGCAGTAGGCACCGTTACTACAGTGATCTCTACAAGCTTCCAGGTCCTATGCCAAGTGGCTGTCCTGATACATTGTTAACACCAGGAGGTCAATCGCTTGGCAATGGTTCCTATTCAGGGAACACTAGCACTGAAATCGTCCTTTTATTGAATGAGGTGGAGAAGCAGGGCTTCGACATCGCAATTGCCACCTCGTCCAATCAGAATTCACTTTGCATTCATTAAAAGCATCATGATCCCTTAACCGCTTGCCGACTGCGCACAGTATATTTACTGCGGCAGTCAGCCCCGGCCAGGCAGAGTGACGTAGATCTACGTCGCTAGCCTGTCACCGGCTTTTGAGCCAATAGCCGGCGCGCGCCCGCCCTGGCTCGTTCACAGAGGAGTCCGCGCATGTGACCGGCGGACCCGATGTCCGCCGGTCACACTACGATCGACGGTAGAGCGGAAGAAAGGCAGGCGGCTTATGTAAACAAGCCGCCTGTCATTCTCCCCTGTGTAAAAATGGAGATCAGACGGTTCTACTATGTAGAACCGTTGATCTCTGTTTTTACAATAGTAGACATGTCCCATCACAGTTAGAAACACGCCCCTAGGACACATTTAACCCCTCCCCTCCCAAAAAATGTCAGTCAAGGGTCCGATCTGTCCGCCGCAATGTCGCAGTCCCGCAAAAAAAAACACCAAAAATGACAAAAATCTTTCCCTTTGTTAGTAAACGCGATAACTTTTGCGCAAACCAATCAAAATATGCTTTTTGCGATTTTTTTTGCCAAACATAGGTAGCATAAAACAAATTGGCTGAAAATGTTAAAAAATTTTGATTTTTACATTTTTTTTGGGGAATTTCATATAAAATAAAGTGAAAAATATTGTTATTTTTGCAAAATTTACACTCTTTTTTGTTTATAGCGCATGATCAAAAAATCGCACAGGTGATCAAATACCACCAAAAGAAAGCTCTGTTTGTGGGAAAAAAAGGACGTGAAATTCGTTTAGGTACAGCGTCGCACGACCGCGCAATTGTCCGTTAAATTCACGCAGTAAAAAATCGCAAAAAACCCCCTGGTCAGGAAGGGGGTAAAATCTTCCGGGGCTTAAGTGGTTAATGGTGCCATCCAAGCAAGTGGGCTCCTGTGTTTACAATGCAGCAGGGCAGCTATTCAGACTGGGACCAGGAAGCTAGCAGCAATCACAGTGATTTCCAGTGTCTAAAGGGATCCCACAGGTATCGCACCTTCAACTTTACAGTGAAATAGTCCAAGCTAGATTAATGTAGCTAGCTATGTAAAAATTGCCAAATGTAAACTTCAGCTTTAATCTCTGGCCGATTCTCTTTTTAGATTGGTGGGTTTTCACAGATAAAGTGGTTGTAAACCTCAGACATAAAACAAAGCATATTCCTCTATAGTATGTACCTTTCTCAATTAAGAGCACTAAATTTCACTTTGATCTGCTGCTTTGTTCCTCTGCTATCAACATGAATCACTTCTGACAAGTTTTCCTGACACCAGAGAAAAAGTTACAGGGGAGGGGTTTCAGCAAACAGCCTGTGATTGACAGTCTCAGCTCTGTTCCTTTGTGCTGTGTGAAGGGGGGGGGGGGGGGTGTCTTTTCCCTCCAATCAGCTGTCAGCGCTCTCCTCACTGAGCTCTGCAGAATATAACTTCAGCTTACCGCCCCTTTTTGTCTGAACTCTCAGACAAGCTTTATAATTCAGCACTTTGAATGGATGTAGAGAAGAGAGGCTGAAGATAAAAAGGTGCACATTTTGGTGTACGTTTATGAAACAGAGAATTTTATTCTCAGTTCACTTCTCGGCAGTACTCAGAGGAAAATTATCTCTTCTGGCACCCTGTTTATGAAGCGACTTCCCTTCTCACAGGGAGAACAGAGGAGAAGTTTTTCCTCTGAAAACGGCCGAGATCTGTGTACAAGTGAATGGGCCGCCTGTAATCTCATGAGACAAAGCGAGATTACATGACGCGAAAATCACTGGTGCCCGTTTTTCAAGCAGTGATAGATTATCACTGCTGAGTACACGTGAAGTCGACCCCCACCTAATGTTAATAAAATAATTAATGCAAGATGATTACACAACTGTGTTTGCCCCAGTCTCACCATAACAAATGACCCCTCGTACACACGGTCAGATAATCGTACGAAAAAACTCGCTTTCGACCTGGTTGCACGATAATCTGATCGTTAGTACACAGCTTTCGACAGCCGATCACAACAGTTCGTCCAACAAAATCCGAAGGGACAAACAGGAAAACTTCTGTCGTACGATAGCCCCGCGAACGACAATCGTGTAATTAGTACACTATGCGTCCGCTAAAAATCGTTCGACAAACACCGCGCATGATCGGAAATAGCGAAATAACTATAATAACTATAAGCCAGGTTATTATATGTGACATCACTTTCCAAGACGTGGCTACGCATTCTGGTTGCTTTCACACAATCGTAGGACAGAAATCATATGGTTAGTACACATGGTTGCATTCGACATTTTGTAGCATGCTACTTTACTCGAACGATATGTCGTACGATTATCTGACCGTGTGTACGAGGCATAAGTGCCGGTTCACATATGTGCGGCTTGCGAGATCACATGTAATTCGGAGCGCACTGCTCCTTCATTACATGCGATCTCCTGTGCGGATGCGAATTCAGCCATACACTTTGTATGGCTGAATTCGCACTGTATCAGCAGCAAACACGCACAGGACCCTTTTTTTCAGCCGCATCAGGATCGGATCGCACAGTGGTTCACACTTGTGCAATCCGATCCTGTGCGAACTGTCAGATCGCACTGCGATATGCGATCAAACTGGGGGTGTCGTTAACATTTAATTGACACCCCCCTGCGTATCGCATATGGCAGTGTGAACTGCCAGATGTGCGGGTGCGATGCGGGAACAGGCTGCGTATTCGCAGCCTTGTCACATTGCACAAGTGTGAACCGGCACTTAACCACTTTTCCACTGAGCCTATTTTTGACACTTTTTGTTTACAAGTTTAAATCAGTATTTTTTGCTAGAAAACTACTTAAAACCCCCAAACATTATATATATATATATATATATATATATATATATATAGATTTTTTTTTTTATCAAAGACACTGGAGAATAAAATGGCGGTCATTGCAATATTTTTTATCACGCGGTATTTGCGCAGTGGTCTCTCAAACGCCATTTTTTTGGAAAAATTACGAAAAATCACATTTCACTGCATTTAAAAAAAACGAAACAGTAAAGTTAGCCCATTTTTTTTTGTATATTGTGAAAGATGATGTCACGCCGAGTAAATAGATACCTAACATGTTATGGTTTAAAACTTTGCACACCCGTGGAATGGCGACAAACTATGGTCAATAAAAATCTCCATAGGCGACGCTTTAAAATTGTTTAACGGTTACCAGTTTAGAGTTAAAGTGTAGCTCTTTTTTTTAAATTATTGCTCACATTCTGGCGATCGCGGTGATACCTCACATGTGTGGTTTGAACAGCGATTTAATTTGCAGTGCGACTTCCATATACGTTTTCTTTCGTGCGCTAGCTAACGGCGACGGCTACATTTTTTTTTTCCTATTTATTTATTTATTTATTTTTAATTTTAACACAGGTTTTTATTAAAAAAAAAAAAATCTGATCACTTTTATTGCTGTCACAAGCAATGTAAACATCCCTTGTGACAGCAATATGCAGTGACAGGTACTCTTTATGGAGGGATCGAGGGTCTAAAAGACCCCAAACCCCTCCACTACACTTCCATGTATTCGAAACGCCAAAAACTGCATTTTTTAATACATTCACTTTTTGAATCTGCCGCCTTTAGCAGCAGAGTAACCCGGACGTGACATCATGGACGTGGCCTCCGGGTTATGTCATTGGAAACCAGATCAAAGCCGCTTCCGGCTTTAATCAGGACTCCATCCAGCTGGCGGACGTGCCAGCTGGGTGCTCGGGTCTCCCGGTGGGACGGGAGACCCGGGCAGAGCCACGGAAGGCGGCGGAAGGGGGGGGGGGCATCCCCTCCCGCTTGCCGGGGTAACGATCAAGAGGCTCCCGAGCCTCCTCGGTTGTTACTGCCGGAAAGCCGACCGCCGGCTCTAAAAAACGGTACCGGGGTGATGCCTCTAGTTAGAGGCATCATCCCGGTATAACCCCGCAAAGTTAGCCGATGTAGGTCTACGTGGCTAGACGTTAAGTGGTTAATGAGAGTACTGTAAGGGGAACAGTTTAAAACTGCCTACAGAGAAATTGAGAGTACAGAGTTGGGCAGTATCAGGGAGAAAGCAGGTAGGCCGAAAGCATCTAGGGAAGCCGTTCTCAACCTTTTCAACACAGAGGAATCCTTGAAATACCTTTCTGGGCTCCAGGAACCCCTGCTCGAAATTACAATATAAATAAATCATGATACATTAGTGTTTTATTTAGTGGGAAGATTGCTTCTTACACTTATGGTCCTTGGGAAGAAATTCCCCCCCTTGCAGAAAGCTAAAAAGATCAATAGTGTTATTGGGAACTTATCTGAGAGGCAGAAATAGCTCATTGCTCAAGAAACCCCTAGCAACCTCTGGAGGAACCCTAGTTGAGAAAACCTGATCCAGGGTAACCAAGGTCTATGTTGCACTAGCGATCCTGACGCTAGCGAGAATTTGTCAACATCAGGATTGCTAGAAAAGATGTTTAGGACTCTATTGGAATGCTTTTTATCTATCGCTCCCTTGCCTGATTTAGAAACCAAGTATTCTTCCCTTGCTGTCAGAAAAACTGAAGAACCTGAGTCGCCAGCGAGAGAGCACCGTCTCACTCCTTCATCCTGATAAAGGAGTGGCACCTGAAAGCAGGTTAGTGTTCTCACTCCCTGCTATGTCCTCCAAAAAGAAATCCTGCCACTGGCAGCGACTTAATTGCCAGTGTACCAGTGTCTAGATGTTGCTGAGCATGGTGAGCTAATCACCCATTTTGTAAGGTCCTAACAGAAAAAACGTAATCAGAATCATGTAATGGATGATCAATTTTTTCTGGTAAGCCTTGCATGTGGCTACTGGGTGGAGGTTTCTAGAGTCTAGCACACCACACAATATGATTTGTGCTGCACTCTTGATCCACTACTTTTCACACTATTGGATTGGATCACTTGGGCTTTTGTGAAATTCTTTCTACTTTTACTATTTATTTAAATTGTTTTATTGTTTGTTATTATCTCCTTTTCATATGATAGGTGGTCACTTCTTTTTGGGTGTATATGGAGACATTAGCACAATATTTTTACCTTATTTAACCACCCTGGTTATTTTGGCAGAGGAAAAGTGCCTCGGTGCATGCTGGGATACTGTAAAAAAGGAAGGAGTACATGTGCTTGGGGTCTTTCTGCTGGATAGTGGAGTCCCAGAGGGAGGGGGCGGCTGCCTCCTCCTCTGTAGAGGTGCCATGCGGCCTCAGGTAGTCGACCTGAGGACCTGGAGAGTGCTAGTGAGGAACTGAACCCAGAGGTCCTGTGAAGCTGACTGAAAGGGGAGACACTGGAGGATCTGATTCTACAGTACAGTGAGTACAGATCTGTGTAAAGGGGCCTGACCTGAGGGGGCCACCCCTGCAGCTAGAAGAGTCAGTGGACAGGTGTCAGTAAAGGGGATGCTAGCGAGTGTTCTGAAGAGAGTATAGTTCACCAAGTCTATTGCTGGAGAGAAAAGAGCAAGGAGACTTAACCCTTTCCATACATGTGGCAGTATGGATTAAGCAGTGCAGCTGCTTCCACTAGCAACCTTGTGAGGCCAAGTGAGAGTTGTCCTTATCCATTGTGAATATCCCATTATTCTCTTCTCCATCCAAGGGAGTAAGGAGGGATATGTGAACTGTTCCCTAATTGACTGTTTGCTGGTAATCAGAGAAGGCCCAAGAAGTCAGAATTCAGCAAGCCCTACGGGGACAGTGCTACATTTGGGGACGTCATCCGGGGTTCCTAGCAGCGGTTGCTACCGGCAACGGGCAAGTACTTGCCCAAGCAATGCTATGTCCGCAAAGTACTGGAGTGTTAGCGGAGAAAGTAATGTCTGTTCTATAGCGACCAATGAAAGTGTGCTGTTAAGTTATGGTTACGCCAATGGTTGCTATTGGCAACGACCGGACATTTACCTAGGAAACAATATGTCTTCTCAAGTAAAGTGCTGGAGTGTCGATGGAGAAAATCATGTCTGCTTTACAGTGATCAGTGCAAGTGTGCTTTCAAGTGATGGTCAAGAAAGCAGTGACCCAGGACACGAGGATCGGCACGTCGGGGGTTGTGCCTGTACATGTACTCTGAAAGAAAATGTCTGCCTTGCAGCCGGTTACAGCGGAACGATTTCTAACAACAGTAAGGGAGTTCGGTTGGCTTGTGAATGGAGAAGTGCAAAGAAGTGCAACTGAAGCTCAAATACAGACAGAAGAGGCAGATGTATGTGTATCTGTGGCAGGGAAAACAATCTGAATCACAGTACCATTCGTGCAGGCTGGGCAGAGTTGTGGCAGTGGCAAAGGGGTTACGGCACCGTGCGGGAAATCGTGCGCTGAAGAGATCTGCCTTGCCGGGGGGAGCCACCGCCAGAGAGTCAGCTAGTTTGGGGCCATGGGTGAAGTTGCTGTCCACGGGCTGCCAATCCGAGTGGAGGAAGGGAGCTGAGACATTACTTCTGCCATCAGGTGTAGCTGAGCAGACACGTGTAGAGGAGCAAGATGGCAGATGCCGGAGTGAGCCGGAGTGCAGGGGCTATCCCACGTGTTGGCAGAGTACCTGATGAGCAGACTGAGTTGCCGAACTCGACCCTGTGGGACGCCGAGCTGAGACCAGTGCCCTAAGGAAGCCTGGCCCTGTGCAGCGGAGAGGACTTGGAGCATCTAGGACTAGCATGTTGCAGATGCCTGAATGTGTCCATGTGGCTGCGGGCGTGGGGTCAGTGTGGGCACTGTGGTGACATGTTGTTGCAGACGTAGAGATTGCCAGTCCAGAAGACTATGTAAGCTGGGAGAAAGAAACCACTCAGGAGCTGGTGACACCCAGAGTGGCGATCCCTGTTGGAAGAGGATGGAGGGTGCCGAAAGTACCGCTGGGGCCGGGACCAGTAATACAAACCCTCACCACTGTCTGTCAGACCAGGGAGACCTATGTTTCAGAGGTGCAGTGCACGCAACTCAAGCAGTGGCCGCAAGATGCAACAGTCGCAACAACCCAGGGCCCAGCTCTTAAAGAGGTAGAGGGGGATCAATGGGCCCAAAAGTGGAAGGCTTCCAGTTTGTCCAGTGAGGAGGAGGCTGGGGCCATTGATGTAGAGTCACCCAGTTTCCAGCATCGGTGTGGGTCCCTGGAAGAGGGAATTGATGATTGGAAGTCTGAAGAGGAGACTGTGTGGGACTGGGAAACTGAGGAGAGAAGCAGCCCTGTGAGTCCCAGTTCACTCAGTGAAGAGACTGAGGCAGCCGTCGTTCGCATGCAGTGCGCAAGGAATTTGTGGTTCTTTGAGGCCTACACCACTAGAGTCCCAGACCTGTCCCCAACTCGCAACTACACCCAGGCCCGGGTTCAGAACAATGCCTATGCCAGTCTAATCAAGAGAGTGGAGACCCTATACACCCCACCTGGGAGAGGAGGCAGGCAGAAACTTCCCAGGTTCTCTCGCTTTCAACGCCTTGTTCAGAGGAAGTCGGCCATGGAATATGGATATGACTATCCATATGCTCCCCGGGAGATAATGGAGGAGATTGAGGAAAAGAGAGGGGCTTGGTGTGAACAAGTCCAAGCCACAGCTATGGGACACCTTTCAATCTGTCATGTAGCACCCTCCTAGGTAGGTGCTAGAGGGAAAGTTTAGTTTTGAGTCCTGTCTGCTTACCAGAAGACTGCAGGTAAATCTATATTGTTCTCTGCCTACCAAAGATCAGGCTATGTTAGGAAGGTCTGCTCATTGTGCTCAGGTGCAACTCGTTCTGCCTGCAGAGTGTTTCACACTGGTCCAATAGGGAGGCATATTGGACAGTGGGAGGAAACCTGACAAATGAGTGTACAGGCGTTTGATACAGCCCTGGTGATTTGGCAGAGGAAAAGTGCTTCGGTGCATGCTGGGATACTGTATAAAAGCAAGGAGCACATGTGTTCGGGGTCTTTCTGCTGGATAGTGGAGTCCCGGAAGGAGGGGGCGGCTGCCTTCTCTTCTGTAGGGGTGCCATGCGGCCTCAGGTAGTTGACCTGAGGGCCTTGAGAGTGCTAGTGAGGAACTGAACCCAGAGGTCCTGTGAAGCTGACTGAAAGGGGAGACACTGGAGGATCTGATTCTGCAGTACAGTGAGTACAGATCTGTGTCAAGGGGTCTGACCTGCAGCTAGAAGAGTCAGTGGACGTCTGTCAGTAAAGGGAATGCTAGTGAGTGTCCCAAAGATAAGGTAGATTCACCAAGTCTATTGCTTGAGAGAAAAGAGCAAGGAGACTTAACCCTTTCCATACATGTGGCAGTATGGATTAAGCAGTGCAGCTGCTTCCACAAGCAACCTGGTGATGCCAAATGAGAGTTGTCCTTATCCATTGTGAATATCCCACTATTCTCTTCTCCATCCAAGTTCCAAAATAAACACTAAAAACCAATACCCCTGGACTGTTTATTGTGTGATGTGCCATTGGGAGTAAGGAGGGATATGTGAACTGTTCCCTAAGTGATTGTGTGCTGGTAATCAGAGGAGGCGCGAGAAGTCATACAGCAAGCCCTACGGGGACAGGGCTACACACGATTGAAAATAATGATGGTATTATGTGGCTTATTATTATCACTAGATAAATAAAACTAATAGAGAACAGCAACCATTAGGTGGGTGAGGAGTTCTGGAAGTATAGTAGAACCACCAGTCTAGAACATTAACTCGCCAATCATAGACGTGAATCGATGTACCAAAAGACAGCAAATATGAAAAAAAATCCTGGAAAGAGCCCCAGAAAATAAGGTACCTACACGATCCAAGTAATGTAACTAGAAATATATTTATTGAAAAAGATTGACATCCAAAGACTCACAACAGTAATGTGAATAAGGAACTACCACCACCAAACACACCGTGTATATATATTAACAACTTTGTCACATGTAATAAAAAGTCTGGACTCAAGACCAATAACAAGATTGCTTGATGAAATGGTTAATTGCCGTGTGGCTGATGCTCAGTATTCACCACCGCTGCTAAATAGCAATAGGTAATGTCAAGGGAATTACCGAGTAAGGCCAATTGGGCTCAAACCATAACAATGGTAATGAGACAGTGTGTAATAATAAAACACAAAAACCCAAATGACCAGAAATTACAATAAATTCCTACAGTGACCTTAATGGATCAGTGAGATTTGAGATGACTGCCGCGGAGACCGCTGAAATGTAGATGAGCAGCAGTAACAGATATAATTGATGTAAAAAAAAAAAAAAATAAATAAATCAGCAACACATATTGTAACGGGAAATTCAATCAGATAGTGAAATCATGTTGTACACATTGAGTGCAACCTGAAATGGATGGCAACCTTGGCGAGGGAATGATAGTGTCAGTCAGACACCAAGTCGTCGGAAAGGTGATAGCCTGAAAGAAGACTGGAGGTGCAGATGAGTGAGCACTGCTTAAGATCCATCAGAGTCGTCAGGGCTATGGAAATCGAGTATGCACGGGCCACATGTACTATGTCCGAATACTAGACAATCCTAGAGTGGCTCCCCATGATCTTATTCCATGCTAAGTGCATTGTAGTGATGATTGCTACTCACATTTGAGATGTCCAGGGTTTTGACATACTCGATAGGGAGAATTGTCCAGAGCGATATCAGCACTCTCCTCTCTTGTCTCAAGTCAGCTTACATCCTATCCAATAAAAAGCACTTGTCACAGGTGTCCATCTATCTCAGCCAGGTGTATAGATTTTGGTTGCATTGACGTGAAGAGCCTCCTTTGGAACAGCTCAAATCTGCTCCAGTCTCCAATTGTGTAATTGAGAGGAATGAACAGAAACTCCTTATATCTCCGAGTAGAGGGTGTCATAGGGTTGTATCAAGAGTCCAGGACCCCTGTTACAATATGTAGTTCCTTATTCACATTACTGTTGTGAGTCTTTGGATGACAATCTTTTTCAATAAATATATTTCTAGTTACATTACATCGATCGTGTAGGTACCTTATTTTCTTGGGCTCTTTCCAGGATTTCTTTCATATATATTATTATCACTGTTTGCATAATGTAACAAATGCCTGTTTATTGCCCTCATATTGTGACAATTATGCATTTGTTACCTGTGTATTATAGAAATTGTCCCTTTGCCGCCCACATACAGTGCCTTGCGAAAGTATTCTCCCCCCTTGAACTTTGCGACCTTTTGCCACATTTCAGGCTTCAAACATAAAGATATAAAAGTGTAATTTTTTGTGAAGAATCAACAACAAGTGGGACACAATCATGAAGTGGAACGGAATTTATTGGATATTTCAAACTTTGTTAACAAATAAAAAACTGAAAAATTGGGCGTGCAAAATTATTCAGCCCCCTTAAGTTAATACTTTGTAGCGCCACCTTTTGCTGCGATTACAGCTGTAAGTCGCTTGGGGTATGTCTCTATCAGTTTTGCACATTGAGAGACTGAAATTTTTGCCCATTCCTCCTTGCAAAACAGCTCGAGCTCAGTGAGGTTGGATGGAGAGCGTTTGTGAACAGCAGTTTTCAGTTCTTTCCACAGATTCTCAATTTAATTCATGTCTGGACTTTGACTTGGCCATTCTAACACCTGGATATGTTTATTTGTGAACCATTTCATTGTAGATTTTGCTTTATGTTTTGGATCATTGTCTTGTTGGAAGACAAATCTCCGTCCCAGTCTCAGGTCTTTTGCAGACTCCATCAGGTTTTCTTCCAGAATGGTCCTGTATTTGGCTCCATCCATCTTCCCATCAATTTTAACCATCTTCCCTGTCCCTGCTGAAGAAAAGCAGACCCAAACCATGATGCTGCCACCACCATGTTTGACAGTGGGGATGGTGTGTTCAGGGTGATGAGCTGTGTTGCTTTTACGCCAAACATAACGTTTTGCATTGTTGCCAAAAAGTTCGATTTTGGTTTCATCTGACCAGAGCACCTTCTTCCACATGTTTGGTGTGTCTCCCAGGTGGCTTGTGGCAAACTTTAAACAACACTTTTTATGGATATCTTTAAGAAATGGCTTTCTTCTTGCCACTCTTCCATAAAGGCCAGATTTGTGCAGTATACGACTGATTGTTGTCCTATGGACAGAGTCTCCCACCTCAGCTGTAGATCTCTGCAGTTCATCCAGAGTGATAATGGGCCTCTTGGCTGCATCTCTGATCAGTCTTCTCCTTGTGGTGTACGTTTAGTAAACTGAGAAGTTTTCTCTCAGTTCAATTCTCGGCAGTTCTCAGAGAAAAAATATCTCCTCTGGCACCCAGTTTAGAAGGCGGAGAACTTCACTTCTCACAGGGTGATCAGAGGAGAATTTTTTTCTCTGAGAACTGCCGTGATCTCTGTATAACTGGGTGGACTGCCTGTAATCTCACGAGATTTTGTGAGATTACAGGCACTGCTAAATTTAAAAAGTGAAACTAAAGTTTAAAAGAACTCGTAATGACATGTTCTGACACATGAAAACATATATATATATACACACACACACGCACGGTATATATACATACAGTATATAAATATATATATATACACACACACACACACACATTATATATATATATATATATACACACATACATACCAGTACATACAGTACATACATACATACATGCCAATCTGTATGCAATTGCACTGTGTGTTGGCAGATTGCATGCAGATTGTACACCAGACCACAGGCTATCGTTTGTGGTGTGTGGGTGTGGGGACAGTGGGAAGAGTGATCAACACAGGGGTTCTGGCTTGTAGGATAGCTGGAGGAATCCTAGTAGTGTGTGGTAATTGCTAGACTGCTCCCCAACCCTTAGAGTGCATCAGATTGTATGTAAGATTTGTATCTGCCTGTGTGTGGTCAGCCAGCTGGATTGTACTGGAGTCTCCCTCTAGTGGTGACCGAAGGCAGTGCAGGCTGTGAAAGTATTGCAACCAATCTAATTACTTAAGCCCCGTACACACGTACCGATCGTCGGCCGAACGATCGGCCGTCTTTTGTCCCCGGGCTGTCATGTCCGCTGAAAAGTGCAAAAGACTGCACACGAATTTTGTCCGCCGACTGCAGAAGTGATGTCATGTGATGGTTAACTTTCCCTGTGTTTTTTCTTTTCTGAGCATGCCCAGTCTTGCAAATCTGCTGTCTGTCGGCCGAATTCTGTACTGACTGGTGAACAATCGGCCGTTCTGGTGTCGCATACAAACATTTTAATGCTTGCACGACAGATTCTGTTCGGCCGAAAGTGCGCTGTCGGAAGCATCATACTAACAAGCCTACATTTGGCCGATCGGTCGTCTGCCGAATCTTTTCTGCGACAATCGGTACGTGTGTACGAGCCTTTAGTAGGAATTTTCTTTATTTCCGTTATCCCCTTATACTGCCCAGTCACGATTCATCACGTCTCGTTTAGCTAGTCGCCGTGGGCGTGGTTGAATCGTGACAGATTGGTTTCCTCCCACACTCCAAAGACATGCTGGTAGGTTAATTGGATCCTGTATAAAAAATTGGCCCTGCTGTGTATGTATGTATGTGAGTGATGCCTCGTACACACGTACCGATCGTCGGCCGTAAATATTCGGCCGACGACCGATCGGCCGATTGTAGGCTTGTTAGTATGATGCTTTCGACAGCTGACAGCGCATTTTCGGCCGAACAGAATCTGTCCTGCAGGCATTAAAATTTTTGTTGGCCAACACCAGAACGGCCGATTGTTCGCCAGTCAGTACAGAATTCGGCCGACAAACAGCAGATTAGCAAGACTGGGCATGCTCAGAAAAGAAAAAACACACGGAAAGTTAACCATCACATGACATCACTTCTGCAGTCGGCTGTTGTTGGCTGACAAAATTCGTGTGCAGTCTTTTGCACTTTTCAGCGGACAGGACAGCCCTGGACAAAAGACGGCCGATCGGTACATGTGTACGAGGCATTAGGGACCTTAGATTGTAAGCTCCTTGAGGGCAGGGACTGATGTGAATGTGCGATGTATATGTAAAGCGCTGCGTAAATTGACAGCACTATATAAGTACCTGAAATAAAAAAAAAAAAATATATATATATACATACATACACACCAGTACATACAGTATATATATATATATATATATATATATATATATACACACACAGATATATATGTGATTGTATAGTTAATGTGTTTCTAACCTGCTGTTGATGTATATTTCACTGCAGTAGGGAGAGTTTTTACTTTCACTTTTGGGCACTGGGACATTCACAGCAGAGATCTCCTATTTCTTCCTGCTATCTCCACCTCTGAGCTGGAGAAGCAGGAAGAGGAGATCTTCAAAGAGAAGCACAGTGATCAGGTGACATCATGTGTTTCTAAACTGGCCGTTTCTATTGCAGTGAATGCAAGCCGTTTGTGTGCTGAGATGAGAAGAGAAGAATATGTTCTCCACTACTCTTCTCAGTAATTTAAACCGGCAATGCTCTGAGACAAGCCGTGATCATCCAGATCTCGGCTTATCTCAGTTTACTAAACGTACACCTGTATGAGCTGAAAGTTTAGAGGGACGGACAGGTCTTTGTAGATTTGCAGTGGTCTGATACTCCTTTCATTTCAATATTATCGCTTGCACAGTGCTCCTTGGGATGTTTAAAGCTTGGGAAATCTTTTTGTATCCAAATGTGCACCTCAAAATAGAAAATGGTTTACACTCAACAATATGACAATACAGTAGGGAAGTGGGATACCTTTAAGCATAAGATATTTAGGCAAGGAATACACCCATGCCCCACCCCACAATCACGTGGACCATGATGCATAACCCACTTGATTTTTTTTTCTCTGCTAATTTTATATTAGCATTTAAAAATAACTGATAAAATGAAAGTTAGTGAAAAATAAAATAAGTTTGGCAGTTATTAGGTAAATTTATTTATACAGATCTCTACAACAGAGCTAAAGAATGAGGAACAGAAGGATCTGAATCCAACAGAAGGACAGATGAAGGACATTTAGAAGCTATGACTTTCGAAAACTAAAAGTTCTTACTAAGAGCAGGTCTGCTGTTACCTCTTTTGCCCAGAACAGCCTCCTCTGTGTTCATTTGAGATTACTCTCACTTTTAAGGCCTTGAATTCCTGATTTATGGCACATAAGCCCCACCACCTTGACACTAAATCTAGCCCACTGGGCAACTTCTTGACACGGGCACTTGTGGGCTTAGTGCCCAGGTCAAGAAGGTGAGGCCTGAGGCCTCCACAGTAACATAAAAATGGTCTCAGATGGGATTTTGTTTGATCTTGTGGTCCCTACTGTCAAGCAGCACTTTTTGTTTTAGATAGAATAGAGACAACGTTCACCTCAAACGAATTATTAGCTCCAGAAAAAGATATATTTTTTTTTCTTGGAAAAGGAATCGCAGAACCATACAGAAATCTATTCACACACACTGTTTCTCTTCTATAATTATATGAGCTATAAAAAAGCAGTGCAGAGCAGATGATGAGACATCATGGTATGGGAACTTGGTATGGGGACTCCTCTCTTGGCTTTCTATCAAGTGACAAATAAAACCGAAAATTCTCTTCCTTCTTGTAGTTTTGCCAGTTCTCACATGTAAAGCCTCATTTCTCATCATGCCCCTTTTCTAGACCTATGAACTTGTAAAACAAATACAAGCAGGTTTATAGATTTAGAACTATGGGTGAAATGTACAGAATACATTTCGGGACATTTATCAGGCGTGAAGAGCATTGCGAATCAACCACAAGCCTGCTGGGGGGTTTCCAACACAAGAGTTTTCCTGCGCAATGGTCCAAGGGAAGGATGCACCAACCAGCCTCTCCACAACCTAAAATGTCTATTAACGTAAAACCGAGGTTACTTTCAAATACACAGCAAATGTTTCTGCAAAGCCATTCAACATTTTGTCACAAAGAAACCTGAAACAAACATCCTGTAAATGAGTGTCAGAATTCCTTATCTCTATAATTGTTTTGGGTTAGAGACTCAAAAAGGACGGAGGCTATGGTATCAGACTGAAGGCCAGTAAATTAACACCCGCAAAGGAAAGGCCAGCAATGGCCATCCCCATACTTGAAAGAGTAATTTTAATGATCAACTGGACATAAGCGGTAGCATCTAAGCACATTGAAAGCTCATCTTTTGTTCTCTTTAATAGGTTGCTTAAAGAGGAGTTCCACCCAGTCCACTTTAAAGCAGAGTTTCACCCTAAAATTATACTTACCTCCATCTTCTCGCTCCGGGTCACCTGAAAAACAAATGGATAATCGCAATTTTTTTTTTTTACTTACCTTGTTTAGAAGAAAATATACTTACCTTTCTTCCTCTTCCTCCCCTCGGCGGCCACAGCGATTCGTCACTTCCTGGCTTGCAATGATTCCTGGGAGCTGAACGTCATCGCTCCCAGGAATCAATGCGCCTGCACCGGCCTCGACGTCAGTCCCGGTGCAGGCGCAGTCATACCTTGGTAAACAGCTTCTGGGCATGCCCAGAAGCTGTGCAGGGATAACGCTGCGGCACCGGAAGTGACGGCGGGGCCGGTGCAGTGCATCATGGGACCGAAGAAGACAGAAGAGGACACAGAAGAGGATCGCGCTGGCTTCAAGCTGCCCACACCTGAGATGGCAGCGCTGGACAATACATTTTCATGGTAAGTATTTCTTCTAAAAGGTAAGTGCAACCCGGGACAGATCAGAGGCTAGCCATTGTGGAATGAACTAGCCCTGATTGTCCTGGGGGTATTTTTATTAAAAAAAACTTTCCCAGGGTGGAACTTCACTTTAAGGACTCCTGACCCTTTGATTCGGGACTTCCGCTCAATCCAGGGCTTAAGGGTGGGCTCCTCGGAGGAAAAGGTTTTACTTTATGCTGAAGATACACTTCTTTACCTTCATGATGATAATTCCTCCCTGCGGGTGGCCCTTGGGGTCTTCGATGAGTTTGGTTGGTTTTCCGGGATCCGATTTAACTGGTCAAAATCTATTCTTTTCCCTCTGGACCCCCAGAGTCAGATGACTGCGATAGACACTCTGTTGAGATAGGTGGACCGATTTTGATATTTGGGTGTTCAGATTGGGCAGGAACTCTCTACCTTCTATACCCTTAATTTATTCCCATTATTGCTCCAATTGATCAGCAATGAAATATATATGAAAAAATGAGACACATGAAATATTAAACATGGTAAACATGGCTTTTGCAAGCCGTGTTTACCATTTTTAATATTACATGTGTCTCATTTTTCGTTATATTTCACTGTTGATCTTGAATGTTTTGTAACAAGTATTGAGACCCCGTTCACACTGGGGCGACCTGTCAGGTGACCTGGTCGCCTGACAGGTCGCCGTAGGTCGCCTGGCATAGAGAAGCTGTGGACCCGTTCTAATAGGAGCGACACAAGTTGCTCCGACTTAGAAAAAGGGTCTGGAGCTTCTTTGGGGCGACCTGGAGTGACCTGCATTGACTTCAATGTTATGAAGTCCGTGCCGGCCGCTCCGAGGTCACGGTGCGAGCAGCACGCCGCGACCTGTGAGGTCGCCCCGGGAAGTCGGAACGGGGCCTTAGACACGTGAGACGTCAAGCTATCTACAACTTTTAATGATTTGAATAAACTTATCATTTTTATACAACTGGATGTGTGGCAGCCTACATAGTCCCACCTAAATAGGGGGTTTTTGCCTTTTGTTCTTGTCTTATAGAGACGATGGCAACCCACATCCTTGATTCCAAAAAATTGGGGAATTTCTATATTATAAAGTTTGACAAGGTGTGGCAGCCATGGACAGGCGGTTCAGACTGGAGTGGTTGCACTGCCCTGTTCGACATGTCCTACATCTCCTTCTGTTTTTCTTTTGATGGAACGACTTCCTTAGCCTTATATAGGACAGTGTAAATTAGTTTTTTCTTTAAGTGTACAGTAAAATGCTACCTCTCATTTTCCGTAGTTTTCCAAGTTGCTGTATGAACATGAACCTTATTCCATGCCAACGTTTTTATAAAGTTTGATTTGTAAAAAAAGGACTCCTGACCCCTGACATACCACATTCAGCATGTCATTTTTTTTTTTTTTTTTTTGGGGGGGGGGGGGGGAATAGGTACCTAGTTTTGACGGGTACCCTCTCCCCCTCCCTCCTTGCAATCATCTGGGACACATCACAGGTCCCAGAAAATTGCCTGGCTATTCAGGATGTGCAGCGCGACTCGCGCATACGCAGTGCTCATCCGGCTAAGAAAGCGGCAAGCTCTCACAGCCGGGTGCCCACACCAGTGATGGCGGCGCCAGGAAGAGGAGAGGGAGAGAACCCAGGCTTCAGGTGGCCACATCGCTGGATCATGGGACAGGTGAGTGTGTGTTTTCTTAAAGTCAGCAGCTACACTTTTTGTAGCTGCTGACTTTTAATAAACAAAGAAACGTTTATTAAAGCGTTCCACTAAGTGCACTCCGCTTTCAGTGGTGCACTTAGTGGAACGCTAACGTTCAAAGATGAGGAGACCTAAACACTATAATCCAACATTGAGGTTTAGTTTACACTTGCAATTGGTAAAATGAGGCGGTTGAGCTGCAGTTTTATGGCCACCTGGCTGTCCCCTTACATTGCAAAGACAGCTGGACGGGGTTGTACACATGCATGGCCACAGCAAAAATTATACCCCCCTGTTGAGCTCAGCAGGCAGTGCCACTGCACGAATAGGGCTACACCTTAACTACGCTGAAACCCCATGCAATGCATACAGTTGCCACATGGTGGTGCGGGCTTTATAGGACTAAATGAGCCAATGAGGGGGCAATGTGTCACATCCCAGACCCCTGTCAAACGCCATTTAGAGAGTGACGCAAGTGTAAATGATCCACCAGACTTCTGAGTCATAACTCCACATTCTATTCCTCTCCACCTGAGAGCTTTGGGTGTTTCCACCCATCTTTATGTGTTCTAGCTCCTCCTCTTTCATATATAATATAATATAATTAAATCCTGGAGTGCAGGAGTGCAGATCCAGGAACTCATGCTGATTCCACCAATAGATTTCCAGAGAGATATAGGCGCCTGTAAAGTAGTTTAACTCTTTAGCATATAACAGACATAGAAATATCTTGGACTGAACCCTTTGGGGTAGCCATAAACATGAGAAAACGATTGTATCCTAATATCTGCATTCTCCCTAGGAGTGGCTGAAGCTTTAGTATCCTTCTCGTGGTCAGAATTATATCTTTGCTGATACATTGTTTGAAGAAGGCCATTGTTTAAAGAACACAATGAGTCATTGGAGTGGTGACCTTTTCTATACGAGATGACCCATTACAAGGTTTCAGTCAGACCAATAGAGCTGCAAAGCAAGCAGCATCTGCTTAACTGTCTCTTTAGCTAACCCATAGTGCATTGGCATTCCTTTGTCATGCAATAAATGCTTAACTGTAAAAAGAAGATCACACACACCAGATTTATAATATTAAAGTTATACAACATCAATTTATTAATGTACCATCTGAAAAAAATAGTTTTACTTGACCTAAAACCATTTTCATTTCACTTTAGAGTGAAACTGTGATTTGCTTTTATTTGCAGCTCACCTGCTTTTTTATTTTTTTAATTTCATCCCCCCCCCCCCCCCTTCCATTCTCTGTTCAACTACTATACTGGGAGTAAAATGAGTTAAGCAGACCATACATGATTTATTTGAACTGATTCCTCCATCCACACATTCATTGTGGATCAGGGAATCACTCCCGCTGAGTTATTGTATTCTGCTGGTGGGGAGCCTTCCCAACCACTAGAATAGTGGTCAGTGTGCAGGCTATAGCCGACAACACTGACCATTTGATAAAACCCGACAGACTTGTGGGCAGGTTTAAATAGCCAGTTAGGTGCTGTCCTGACCGGGAGGATAGGAGTTGATGCCTTTTTTCTTGGTTCTTTGGTTTTGGGGGGTTCTTCTCTGGGTCCAGCCCACTTATCCTGTGGCATATAAACTGGGACAGTGGACTCCCCCATAGAAAAATCCGGGAAGAAGGGGAAAGGAAGTCGCAATGAGCGAGAGCGAGAGGACCAGGGTCCGCAGCAGGTCCGAGACCCATAAGGGAATGAGATGGAGAATGACACTCGTGAGGAGCAGAAGGAGGCTGTTTATCATCTTCAGAATGTAAAGTCATTGCCCTGAAGACACTAGCATGGGAGTGTGCCTCTGAAGGATTGACATCTACATGAGAGTGCCTATGAAGGACTGTAATTGCTGTATTTCACCCTTGCAGGTATGCTGGGGCAGCACACAAGCCTGTAGTTACGAGTAAGGGATGTAGAAAAAATCCTGTTCTTGTATGTTGGACCTTGTTTTTCTGAGTAAAGTATTGATCAATTTTCATTGCCTGGTTTGAAGTTACTAAAGAGGTGTATTGCAAGTAATTGGCACACACTTGGGAATAATTTGAGGAGGAGGGAAACATGGAGGACGTGACCCTGCCCCTTACTGGCTGGTTGCACACAAGTCAATCGATAGATCAACTTATGCACAACCAGCTAGCCCATACATGGGTTGAAAATTTGGCTGGTCCATGATGAACTGGTTGAATTGTGATCCATTTATGGCCAGCTTTAGCTTTGTGTTATCTCTAAATCTCAACCTAAGACTTACAGAAAGCCGAAGACTGTCTTCCCACCCCATGATGGGTGCAAGAGTGGCAAATCACCAAGCAGAGGGCAATTCTTAATGCCACGTTATCTCTCCATTTTACCAGTGTACTTTTCCACCTGCCCGTATGTAGTGCTTTACTCAGAGTGCTGCTTTAGCTTCTGCTGCCTTTAAAGCACACTGCTACTCTACCAGACTGAAGTTCATATTGAAACTATTTATTTAGGTGAATCCAGTAAATGAAAGCTACCTACGACAATGGGAACCCCCTATAATTTCCTGTAGAATACCTGCATACCATATACACTACAATAGGGAGGGAAACGTTAACGCCTTTTTGAAGGTTTTAAACTGCCAAGGTTCTTATAACAATAAAAAAACAGGATTTTCCACATAGGGATGCATAAGAAAATTCTGAAAATATTCAGTTTAGTGAAACCTTCAAACAACATTATATTCTATCCCTCCACAGAAGCTGTTTGCGTCAATTGCCGAATGATTAACTCTGCCAGAGCCAATAAAATGTATTTTCCTAACACAATACTTTTAATGATCACATTGTTGGATGTGAATTGTATGATTCTTCTGGAAGTGTCTGCTCTTGCAGATGGATTTTCTGTATCTGAATAATCTGCTATAAACCTTACAGAAAGGAAAGAATACCAGAATGATTATAGAGCTATGGAAAATGGTGATGGGCGCATGGCAGGCTGGTAATCAGTTTGTAGAGTGGCAGCAAACATCCGTCTTCTGCACGCTTGTGTGTCAGGTTGGGGCACATCCTAATTCAATAAGATTCCATGCCCTGGGGAATCTAACACGGCGTTCAGCTGACAAACATACATTGTTCACTAAATATGTACAGAAAGGTAAAATCACTTTCCTAACAATTCCGGAACTCAGTCATTAACTCATTCCACACAGCAATCATTTGCTGCAATTATGATGTACTATAAACCTGGGTAATAAGGCCCTACTGGAGCTGGCTTATTGTGCTAAAATGTTAAGGGGAAATGAGACACTCAGGAGCTGGGTTACTGTAATAAGATATTATAGGGGTAATAGGACACTCAGGAGCCGGGTTACTGTAATAAGATATTACAGGGGTAATAGAACACTCAGGAGCTGGGTTACTGTAATAAGATATTACAGGGGTAATAAGACACTCAGGAGCTGGGTTACTGTAATAAGATATTACAGGGGTAATAGAACACTCAGGAGCTGGGTTACTGTAATAAGATATTACAGGGGTAATAAGACACTCAGGAGCTGGGTTACTGTAATAAGATATTACAGGGGTAATAAGACACTCAGGAGCTGGGTTACTGTAATAAGATTTCTCTGTCGCTCATTGACAGACGTAGTCCTCCTTGATTAATATCAACTCGTGGTTATACTGCCCTCTACAGGAGTAGGACTAGACAGGAAAGAAAACGTTCTGGCCACACCCTAGGGGCAGTCCCAGAGGGTATATCCTCTCACTTCCTGCTACAGCAAATCAGTTTTTTTCTGTCTAGTTAGGAGTAAGGACCTAGATTCCTTGCTAGGATCTTCGGTCCTGGCAAGATTTTTTTTTAGAAATACTTTTTTAGACAGCTTTTTTTCTCCAGTGTTCCTGTGAGATCTTCAAGCAAGTACGCTGAAACTGGGCGACGGGCTGGATGTTGAGATCCAGTGGTCACCCCAGTTCAGCCTACGAGCGCGTGCAGGCCATAACTCCGCGCTGGGTCGGCCGCGACATAGTCCCACTGGACGGGGACTGACCCTGCGAGTTAAACGTCTCGCCTGGACGCCAATGACCAACAGAGTCACGGCGTCCGTATTGGTCGACAGCCCCCCCACCCCGGTGGAGAGGGGTTCTGTCAGGAGTTGGCGCCCGCCTGGTTCCGGTATGGTGAGTAGAATGTTCCCCCTCTCCCCCTGTCGGGTTTGTTGGTGGACGCGGGCCCCTCTCTGGGATGGTCGGACACTCGGTTTTCTGGGTCTCCCCTCTATCCTATAACAGGTCACAGATCCCCCAATTTGAGTGTGATTTTTGTGAATAGAAACCAGGAGGCTTGGTTTGGGAGCTGACTATCTAAAAGTCACTATATGACTGTAAGGGTGACTGAAGTCAGTGGCAGACTACTAAGAGGCATTACTATTGAGGTATAGAGGTATCCTACCTGTCTAGTGTGTACACAGGCCGATGCCTATGCCTGAGACTGCAGCCACAAATCGCCATCCCTCCAGAAAGCCGGCCACTTCCACAGGCCACACAGCCTCCCGCAGGCCGAGGACACCTCCCGCAGGCCGAGGCACTTCCGCAGGCCGCACAGGCCGAATGCACACATCCCGCAGGCCGCTGCTAGCTTGCAAGCCGCCGCTATCCTACACAGGCCGCCGCCATTTTCCTGCAGATCGCACGAGGCCGCCATATTGGCGTAGCCTCGTGTCTCCAGCATGGGGGCGGCCATGTTTGAGGTGACCAAACACCTCGTGGAGTAATTGGGAGGCTCCGGAAGGCGTGTAAAGGGGCGGAGCCACCTCCTTGGCCCAGGGAAAGCAAGCCAAAGACTTCCTGTCTGTAACAGACAGTGCTGGAAGCAGTTTGATAAGAAACTTCTGTGCATCAGGTGAGCTTTGGGGTCTCTCTCTCTCTCTTTCTGAGGGGTCCAAGCAGGTAGACTGAGGGGCGCTACTGCGCTGGGGGACTAAGTTAAAAAAAAAAAAAAATGTTTTTTTCTTGCAATTAATTTTTTTGTGTTTGCTGGCAAGTGTCTTGTTACATGAACCCTGCCACTCATGTATCCCCACCTGATCCCCTTGGGGTGGCCGCAGGACCCTCCAGTACCCCACTTGTGATGATGCATTATCAGCAGTTTTGGAGTCTTTGGTATCCCGGGTGGAGGTAGCCTGTCAGGGACGGGGGTCAAGAAGAGCGACCCCCGCCTACCCCTATGTCATCTGATACTTCAGATACGGATTCTGAGCTTGTCATTGCCGGGAAACCTTAAATCTTGAGGTTACACCGGCAGAGGTAGCTGAGACTCATATTCCTTTTTTAGTACTAGCAAGCCTACCAAAATGGTGAAGGGTTTCCCTTGCCCAAATGGGGTCTTCCGTAAACAAGCCCCTGCTATTTCCAAACGCATTGCTAGGCGCTATCATTTTGAGGAATCCCTCATTACAAAGATGGACGGTACCACCAATAGTGGACCGATTTCCAGACTAAATAAAGCCACCGTTATCTCGTTGGATTGACAGAATGGGCCCCACCCATCTCTAGGGTGGGGGGACGTCTTCACTGGTTTCCGGATCCAGGGCTTTCCAGAATCCCGGATAAAGGGGTTCGCAAGGTCATATGGTCGGGATACAAGATCGAGTTTCGATCACTTCCACCGGTGCGATTCTTCCCTTCCAATATTCGACATCCCCGGGTCGCTTAAAAAGCTTTGCGGGGAACAGCTTGATGCAACAAGCAGTGGTAGTTCCCATTCCTTGGAGGAGTTCTAGTCGAACCTGTTCACAATGCCCAGGAGAAAGGGCTAGGTGCGTCCAATTCTGGTCTTGGAAGAGATGGAGTCCATCCATACAGTGGTGGCCTCCCTGCATCAGGGGGATTTCCTGGCGTCCATAGACATTTAGGATGCCTATCTTCATATCCCCATCTTCGCAGGACATCAGCGTTTTCTTTGCTTTTCCCAAAGATCATCCCTGGTTCCCACCAGGAGACTGAACTATCTGGGCCTAATTTTGGATACATCCTTGGCAAGAGTGTTTCTCCAGGCGGAGAAACTCCAGAAGATTCAGTCAATGATTCGGATGTTGCTGTCCGTCAACTGGCTGGGATTGATGGTCGCCTCCTTAGAGGCAGTACCGTTTGCCCAGTCTCATACCCGAATTCTCCAAAGAGGGGATTCTTCTCATATGGAATCGGAATCCCGATTCCCTGGACAATCGGATCCGATTGAGCGAGCAGACCAGGGAGGCTCTGGTCTGGTGGCTTCGGTCTCCGATGCTCAGCCAGGGGAAGTCATTTCTTCTGATAAATTCCAGGTTACCGAAAAGGTGTTGGAACTGAGAGCGATCAGACTTTGTCTGATTTACGGGACCGAGCAGCTCCAGGGCAGTCCGGTTCGGATCCAATCGGACTGTGCCACGGTCATGACTTATGTCAATCACCAAGGGGGCACCAAGAGTGCCCTGGCGGCCATAGAAATGGCCAACATTCTTTATTGGGGGAACAGTTGTTCCAGTTCTCTCCACGATATTTATCACGGGGGTGGACAGGCAGATTATTTCAGCTGTCAGATTCTGGATCAAGAGGAATAGTCTCTTCATCCAGAGGTATTTCACCAGCTGTCCCTTCATTGGGGCACCCCGGATATGGATCTGTTGGCAGGTTGGCTCAACAGGGCTCGCGCCCGCGATCCTCTAGCGGACGCAGCAGACGCGCTGAGCGCCCCGTAGGGGAAGTATCAGCTACTGTATGTCTTCCCCCCCTCTCAAGTTACTGCTGAGATTTCTCCGCAGGATAGAGGTGGAGGGAACTCCAGTTATCCTGGTAATTCCGGGCTGGCCTCGTCAAGCCGGGTACGCCGACTTGGGCAGGCTAATCGCAGACGCTCCTTGGAGACTTCTTCTCAGGGAGGATCTGCGGTCTCAAGGACTGATCTTCCATCGTGCTTTACAGTCGCTGGTTTTAACGGCCTGGCCATTGAGACCCAGGTACTGAAGGATAGGGGATTGTCAGCTTCAGTTATTCCTACTCTAATTAAAGCAAGGAAAGCGACTTCTAGCAAAGTCTATTATCGCACATGGAAGACTTATATTGCGTGGTGTGAATTGTTGGGATTTCCCCCACGTACCTATTTGGTGACCCGAATTTTGGCTTTTCTGCAAAAGGGGGTTGAGCAGAAACTATCCTTGAGCACTATCAAGGGTCAGGTTTTCAGCGTTAGCAATCTTCTTTCGGAAATCGCTGGCTACTCATTCCTTGGTGCGGAATTTCATCCAGGGGGTGCGGCACTTGGCTCCGCCAGTGCGCACGCCCTTACCGCCCTGGGATCTTAATTTGGTTTTGTCGGTTCTGCAGAAACCTCCCTTTTTAAAATATCAGGGAGATTCCCTTGCTTACATTATCCCAAAAAGTGGCCTTCTTGGTGGCTATCACTTCTGCACGCAGGGTGTCAGAACTGGCTGCATTATCATGCCATTCCCCATATCTTGTGGTTCATAGGGATAAGGTAGTTCTTCATCCGAAGCCATCCTTTCTTCCTAAGGTGGTTTCAGACTTTCATCTGAATGAAGATATTGTGCTACCTTCCTTGTGTCCTCAGCCCAATCATCCTCGGGAATATGCGTTGCATTCCTTGGATGTGGTTCGGGCAATCAGGGTATACCTGAAGGCTACGGAATCGTTCCGTAAGACGGATTCACTTTTTGTGATCACGGATGGTCCCAGAAAGGGGTTGCCTGCATCTGCCGCGACTATCTCCAAATGGATCAGACAGACGGTGGTACAGGCTTATTCGATTAGGGGTCGGAATCCTCCGTTCCCTGTTAAGGCGCACTCCACTCGAGCGCTCAGTACTTCCTGGGCCTATCGCCATCAGTCGTCAGTGGTCCAGGTGTGCAAGGCGGCCACCTGGTCGTCGGTACATACCTTTACAAAATTTTATAAAGTTGATGTGATGGCATCGGCGGATGCCTCATTTGGCCGCAAGGTTTTGCAGGCCGCAATTTGAGGAGACCGGTGGTCTACCTCGAGGGTTTTTTTCCGTTGGAATTTCAGTTGAGTCTCATCGTGTGATTAATGAGCCTTTAAAACTTCTAGTTGGCACCGGTTGGGCCTTCTAGATTGGATTTTGATTTCCATTATCCCACCCCTCATTTGTGGCACTGCTTTGGGACGTCCCGAGTTGATATTAATCAAGGAGGACTACGTCTGTCAATGAGCGACAGAGAAAAATGGATTTTTGTAAAATCTTACCGTAAAATCCTTTTCTCTTAAGCTCATTGACAGACGTAGTACCCGCCCCTCTGTTTTTGAGTTGGGTTGGGTTAAATTCTCTAAACACTGCTTTGTGACATAACTGATTTGCTGTAGCAGGAAGTGAGAGGATATACCCTCTGGGACTGCCCCTAGGGTGTGGCCAGAACGTTTTCTTTCCTGTCTAGTCCTACTCCTGTAGAGGGCAGTATAACCCGAGTTGATATTAATCAAGGAGGACTACGTCTGTCAATGAGAGAAAAGGATTTTACGGTAAGATTTTACAAAAATCCATTTATTATAGGGGTAATAAGACACTCAGGAGCTGGGTTACTGTAATAAGATATTATAGGGGTAATAAGACACTCAGGAGACGGGTTACTGTAATAAGATATTACAGGGGTAATAAGACACTCAGGAGCTGGGTTACTGTAATAAGATATTACAGGGGTAATAGGACACTCAGGAGCTGGGTTACTGTAATAAGATATTACAGGGGTAATAGGACACTCAGGAGCTGGGTTACTGTAATAAGATATTACAGGGGTAATAGGACACTCAGGAGCCGGGTTACTGTAATAAGATATTACAGGGGTAATAAGACACTCAGGAGCTGGGTTACTGTAATAAGATATTACAGGGGTAATAAGACACTCAGAGGCTGGGTTACTGTAATAAGATATTACAGGGGTAATAAGACACTCAGGAGCTGGGTTACTGTAATAAGATATTACAGGGGTAATAAGACACTCAGGAGCTGGGTTACTGTAATAAGATATCACAGGGGTAATAAGACACTCAGGAGCCGGGTTACTGTAATAAGATATTACAGGGGTAATAAGACACTCAGGAGCTGGGTTACTGTAATAAGATATTACAGGGGTAATAAGACACTCAGGAGCTGGGTTACTGTAATAAGATATTACAGGGGTAATAGGACACTCAGGAGCCGGGTTACTGTAATAAGATATTACAGGGGTAATAAGACACTCAGGAGCTGGGTTACTGTAATAGGATATTACAGGGGTAATAGGACACTCAGGAGCTGGGTTACAGTAATAAGATATTACAGGGTAATAAGACACTCAGGAGCTGGGTTACTGTAATAAGATATTACAGGGGTAATAAGACACTCAGAGGCTGGGTTACTGTAATAAGATATTACAGGGGTAAAAAGACACTCAGGAGCTGGGTTACTGTAATAAGATATCACAGGGTTAATAAGACACTCAGGAGCCGGGTTACTGTAATAAGATATTACAGGGGTAATAAGACACTCAGGAGCTGGGTTACTGTAATAAGATATTACAGGGGTAATAAGACACTCAGGAGCTGGGTTACTGTAATAAGATATTACAGGGGTAATAGGACACTCAGGAGCCGGGTTACTGTAATAAGATATTACAGGGGTAATAAGACACTCAGGAGCTGGGTTACTGTAATAAGATATTACAGGGGTAATAGGACACTCAGGAGCTGGGTTACAGTAATAAGATATTACAGGGTAATAAGACACTCAGGAGCTGGGTTACTGTAATAAGATATTACAGGGGTAATAAGACACTCAGAGGCTGGGTTACTGTAATAAGATATTACAGGGGTAATAACACACTCAGGAGCTGGGTTACTGTAATAAGATATTATTGGGGTAATAAGACACTCAGGAGCTGGGTTACTGTAATAAGATATTACAGGGGTAATAAGACACTCAGAAGCTGGGTTACTTGTCAGGTTGGGGCACATCCTAATTCAATAAGATTCCATGCCCTGGGGAATCTAACACTGCGTTCAGCTGACAAACATACATTGTTCACTAAATATGTACAGAAAGGTAAAATCACTTTCCTAACAATTCCGGGGCTGGGGCACTCTAAAATGATATTACAGGGGTAATAAGACATTTTGGACCCGGGGTAACATACTGTCATGGACTCCAGATAGAGATATAATTTTGTCCCTGTACAAATCATTAGTAATCTCATCTGGAATATGCAGTGCAGTTTTGGGCACCAGTTCATAAAAAGGATATCGGGGAACTGGAGAAAGTGCAGAGAAGGGCACCCAAACTGATAAGAGGCATGGAGGAGCTCAGCTATGAGGAAAGATTAGATGAACTGAATTTATTCTCTCTTGAGAATAGGAGATTAATGGGGGATTTGATCAACATGTATAATAAATAAGTGGTCTATATAGTGAACTTGGTGTTGAGTTATTCACTTTAACCACTTGCCGACCAGCCGCCGTACTTATACAGCGGCAGGTCGGCTCTGTGTACGTCGTTTTGCGGGACCGCTAGTGGGGGGCACACACGCATGTGCTGATTGGGCACAAGGGGAGCCAATCAATGGGTCCCGGCAGCCGCGATGTCCGCCGCTCACCCGCGATCACTCCCCATGGAGACATAACGGCGGTCTGCTGTTGTAAACACGGCAGACCGCTGTTCTGTCAGTTATGAACACAGGGGTCCTGTGTTCCTCTTATTTAGGAACAAAGGTCTCTGTGCTAATTCAGCAAGCCCATCCCCCACACAGTTACAAAGCACCCCCAAGGGACACATTTAACCCTTTGATTGCCCCTGGGTTAACCCCTTCCCTGCCAGTATCGTTAGTACAGTAACAATGCTTATGTTTAGCATCGAATACTGTAATAATATCACTGGTCCCCCCCAAAAGTGTCCAAAATGTCAGTTAGGTGTCTGATCTGTCCGCCGCATTGTTGCAGTCCCGCTAAAAATCGCTGATCGTCGCCATTACTAGTAAAAAAATAAAATAAACAAAAATGACATAATTCTTTCCCCTTGTCTGTAGACGCGATAACTTTTGTGCAAACCAATCAATATACACTTATTAGGATTTTTTTTTGTAGCAGAATACAAATTGGCCTAAAATGATGAAAAAAATGTATTTTTATTTTTTTTTTATTGTGAATGTTTTATAGCAGAAAGTAAAAAATATTGTTTTTTTTTTTTCAGAATTGTCTTTTTTTTTTTGTTTATAGCACAAAAAATATAAATCGCACAGGTGATCAAATACCACCAAAAGAAAGCTCTATTTGTGGGGAAAAAAAGGACATCAATTTTATTTGGGTACAGTGCCGCACGAACGCGCAATTGTCAGTTAAAGTAACACAGTGCTGTTTTGCAAAAAATTACCTGGTCATTAAGGGGGAAAAACCTTCTGGTCCAGAAGTGGTTAAGGTCGTCACAGAGGACAATGGGACACTCTTTATATCTGGAGGAAAAGAGATTTTTTTTTTCCAAAAAAGGGAGGGCTTCTTCATAGTAAGAGCTGTGAAAATCTGAAATAAATTCCCTCAAGAGATGGTTCTGGCCAGCTCAGTAGATTGTTTTAAAGAGGAAGTAAACCCTCCTCTGACACTTTTACCTATAGGTAAGCCTATGATAAGGCTTACCTATAGGTACTGTAAATATCTCCTAAACATGTACCGTTTAGGAGATATTTACCTTACATGCAGCCAGTGATGTCACTGGCGCATGCGCTGTGAAGGAACGGCCGCTGGTGCCGTTCCTTCAGAGCCCCGTGCCGTGACCATCGGCACCGCGGCTCCGGCCAATCAGATGGCCGGATAACGCGATCCCGGAAGATGGGCGACTGGATATGTCGCCCGTCATAGAGGTAAGCGGACTGCACGGCGGGGGCTCGTTCTAAGGTAAGTATTGCATAATGAGCTAGTATCATTATGTGTTACTCTTTCAGGTCGAACAAAAAAATAAAAGTGTGTATGAGTTTACAACCTCTTTAAGGAAGGCCTGGATTCTTTCCTAGATATGCCTAATATAACTGGATACTAATATTTATAGGTAAAGTTGATCCAGGAAACATCCAATTACCTCTCGGGGGATCAGGAAGGAATTTTTTCCCCTGCTGGAGCAAATTGGATCATGCTTTGCTGGGGTTTTTTTTCCTTCCCCTGGATCAAATTTTGGTATAGGATTGTATCATTTTTTTTTATATAATTTTTTTTTCCTTCTATTGGTTGAACTGGATGGACTGGATGTCTTTTTTCGACCAGACTAACTATGTAATACAGTATTATGGGGTAATTAGACAGGAGCTGAGTTAATGTGATAAATAGTTATTATGTTATTTCAGTGCAGTACGGCACGTTTCTTTGTGTGCTCTAGAATGTAAGCTCTCCCGGTTCAGAGGTGTGAAGCGTATGTCTCAAAGAAGAGGATTGTATGTCAGATTCTGGCTCAGCGACCCTCCGCTCCATATAAAGACTAAAGCAGTGGCACATTCATCTGTTTATAAAAGTCGGTTTAAAGACAGGAATTTATCTTCCTCTGTGATTTTCTCCCTCCCTCCGGCTCTCTGCCAGGCTCACTCGCTCAGGCTCCTGCTCTCTGCATTGCTACCAGATTTATTTAAGAGTGAAAACCCAGAGATTCCCGGAGAGGGACTTATAAGGAGCGCAGTGAGTGGAAGGCTGCAGTGGGCCAGATTTGCTGGATGATACACCAGCAGGCTACAAGTGAGCCTCTTCACCTGCTCACTTCCAAGGCAGTAAGGCACCTTAGATCTGGACTATGTTAAAATGCAAAATACCTTTGAGATTAGTTCATACGTTCATGTACAGTTGCCTTAAAAAAAGTAAAAACTGATCGTTCATCTTGGAGATGAGGGAATGATAAGCAACTGAGTAAGAGGCGAAACTAGAACCTTCAGGGCCCCTGGGGCAAGAAACCATGAAGGGCCCCCCGTACTCCTGGCCGGGGCCCTTCCCTTCAAGCCTGGGGCTCTTCCCACTGATCCTGGGGCCCTTTACTCTCGCTGCTGGACCCTTTCACAAGTTCTGCAGTGGGCTCCCTTCCTGCCAACTTGGGGTCCCCCCACAGTGGGGGAATGCCAGTCCCAAGTGTGACCTTTGCGAACCTGGAAGTTCACCCACTGGTGTCAGTAGTTTTTATTTTTTGGTATTTTAATTGTATTATTTTTATTGTCATTTTATTTTATTTTTTTACAATGTCACTGAATATGACTCTGTCCGTTCAGAAAAGAAAGGAGCTGGTAAATTACATATTTACCGACCCCTTCCTGGTTCTCTATCGTGACACATCCTGGTTCTCTATCGTGACACATCCCCTGCAGCAGCTGACAGGAGAGGGAAAGGAGCATGGGGAGGGGGGACTAGGGGAGCACACAGGGGCCCAAAGACAGCAGAACACAATTGAAATGGATAGGAGTGGCGGGGGCAGCATACAGAGGAACCAATCTCCTCCATTTTCCTCCTGCAGCTACAGGAGAAAAAAAGGAGGACAGTGATTTCTCTACATGCTGCCCCTGCCCCCCCCCTCCTATCCAGGTGTACAGGGGAGCCACACAGGCCCCCTGGAGCATGGGGCCCGGTCGCAATTGCAACCCCTGTAGTTACGCCCCTGAACTAAGTTAACCACTTAAGCCCAGGAAGATTTTACCCCCTTCCTGACCAGTCCCTATTTTGCGATTCGGCACTGCGTGACTTTAACGGACGCTGTACCTAAACAAATTTGACGTCCTTTTTTCCCACAAACAGAGCTTTCTTTTGGTGGTATTTGATCACCTGTGCGATTTTTTAAACACGCGCTATAAACAAAAAAACAGCGTCAATTTTGCAAAAATAACAATATTTTTCACATTTTTTTTATATGAAATTCTCCCCCCAAAAATCAAAATTTTTTAACATTTTAGGCCAATTTTTTTTCTGCTACATATGTTTGGTAAAAAAAATCGCAATAAGCGTATTTTGATTGGTTTGCGCAAAAGTTATTGCGTTTACTAACTAAGGGAAATATTTTTGTCATTTTCATTGTTTTTTTTTTTTAACGAGTAATGGCGGTGATCTGCGACTTTTTTTGCGGGACTGCGACATTGCGGCGGACAGATCGGACCCTTGACTGACATTTTTGACACTTTTGGGGTTACCAGTGACATTACTACAGTAATCAGTGCTATACATATGCGCTGTTACTGTAAAAATGACACTGGCAGGGAAGGGGTTAACTTTATTGGAGAAGGAGGGGTTAAATGTGTCCCTAGGGGCGTGCTTCTAACTGTGCAGGGATGTAGCTGTTTGTGTAACTACAGAGATATATGATCCTACATAGCAGGACCGTATGATCTCTGCACTTACACAAGGGAGAATGACAGGCGGCTTTGTTTACATTAGCCGCCTGCCTTTCTCCCTTTGTACCGGACGATCGCGAGTGGCCGGCGGACATCGAGTCTGCCGGTCACACGCACAGGGATCACAGTGAACGAGCGGGGGGGCTGGGAGCCGTAGAGATGCGAGTGGGTGCCAGATACAGCCGGTTGGTCATTCAAGGGGGTGCCTTCAAAATCCTAAGACCTAGGGGAAGTGCAGATAGTTACATCAGGCTGTTAGGTTCTGTTATGTTTTTTGAAGAATGTAATTTTATGTAACCAAGAGATTTTAATTTTAAATATGGTTGTTTAATAAAAAGACTGCTATGGCCATTTAAAACCCAATGTAAAGTGTGTGGTCTGAGTTATTACATTGGGGGGTAAAGAGGAAAAGAAAGTGTGGTGTCTTGGGGGGGGGGGGGGGGGGTTATGGCAGCCGTAACATGGGCAATACCCCAGTCATGTTTTATTGCCTTGTCATTAATTTAGACTGTCAGAGATTCATTTAGTAAAGTGATACTAAAGTCTCATTTTTTTTTCTTTAAAAATAATAAACATGTTATACTTACCTGCCCAGTGCAGTTGGTTTTGCACAGAGCAGCCCCAATCCAACTCTTCTCGGGTCCCTCGCTGGCGCTCCTGGCCCCTCCCTCCTGTTGGGTGCCCCCACAGCAAGCATCTTGCTATGGGGGCACCCAAGGCGAGCCACTATTCGCCACTGCCGTGGCTCGACCCAAACCCCTCTCTCCTCATTAGCTAACTTACTTTGATTGACAGTAGCAAAAGATAATGGCGCGGCTGCTGTTATTCAGCCAATCAGGAGGGAGAGTCACAGGCGGCCGAGGCCCTCTTGCACATCGCTAGATCCAGATGGGGTTTAGGTAAGTATTAAGGGGACTGAGGGGGGCTGCTACACACAGAAGGTTTTTTTTTATCCTAATAAAAAGAATGAAGAAAGATAAACAACCTTCTGCCTTTAGAACCACTTTAAAGCCCAATTTATGATATAAAAAGCCTTCTGTTGCTCTACCTCCTAATCTGCTGGATAGATGGGTCCTTCTGATGCTCTCATTGCCTCGCCTGGCAATCTTCGACATACCAGTGAAGGTTGAACAGGCTTTATTGAATCAGGAAAAGCCCTGAAATTGAGGTTTGAGTTAGACAAATAGAATGCAATCCACCTCAGTGCAATCATCAGTACTGGCACAAGCAGTCAGAATGTAGACAATTTACTGAGAATGGCCTGTCTACCAATAACATGCTCTACCTAAGCCACTGGCCATTGGTGAATTAGCTCCACTCCTGCCCACATTGGGGTCTTCTAACTCTCGTAGCAAACAGTAGCCAATTAAACACACAGTGGTGGCCAGTTAGGCCTGTCACCACCCTGACGCTCTGGGGATGCCCTCGCAGGAGCAGTCTGTTCTTCAATGGCTGCTACTATTTTCAGGATGAATGGGCATTGAAGATAGGCTGCAGTACCTCTGACTGGCTGAAGGCCTCTGTGATACTAGACTATACAGCAGCTCAGAACACATTAGCTCCCTGCAGCTTTGTGCTCAGCAAAGCAGCCTAGCTCACAGTCCTTCAGACCCTCCTGCAGCCCATCCCCAGACACATCAGCCACATGTGCAGCTCTCTCTCTCTACCTTGGGCGCATGGCACATTGGGCCCAGCACTGCCCATATCAGTTTTCTCTGCCTTGTCTACTTCTGGGCTCTGGTGGCTCAGTGCCTCTCCCAGACACCTGGCGGCTCTGTCCTGGCAGCAAGAGCACTCTCACTTCAAACCTTCTCCCCAAGCTCACTGTAACTTTAACCAAGTGGTGGGCAGTAATAGTCTCTGGCCTTAGCAGCCAATCAAAATCTTCCATCTTGGATGCTAGGGGTGGACTTTCTCTCAGGCTGGAGCCAATTAAAGTCTTTCTTCTGCTCTCCTCTCCCTGCACGGTCAATGTCAATTTCCATCATGGAAGGAGCAACTATCTGTGATCAAGTTGCAATATCCTGCTGGACTGCTTAGAGAGGCCACCAGCTGGTGTTACATTTCAATGCAATATTCATCCTCTTTCTAGCTCTGTCCAATGCAGGCTTTCCTCTTTGTCCTCTTCCGTATTGGGTTGAACACCCAGGGTCATTCAACCCATTTCAGTGGACCAGGGGCATCAAAGACTCATCTCCAGGGAGTACACCATCATGCCAGTCTGAGATCACAGTACTATTGCACAGAATGGCAATCACACATTACTATGTGAATGCACTCTGTTCAACAGTGAGGACCCAGTGTTGGAGGGAAAAAGGGAGGAATGGAACCACCCTTGTCACAAGACTGGACAGAAGACAGCTAGAAGAAATTGCAGAAAATTAATTGCTATACCTCCTCTGCTATATACATTTTAAACCATTTCTATCCACTTACCTGTTGCCTACTTCCAACATTTACGCTCTGTAATCATTAGGTTATTTTGGGGCAAGGGCTCCCCAACAGTAGGGATTAAAACTCACCATATCCAAATCCAAAGTGGCAGGGGGCTTCCAGATTTTGCACTATATCATAAAGTGTCATATTTAGCCAGGATCCTAGACTAGTTCCACTCATATACTTGTAAGATAGGAATAATACGGGAAAGAGACTTCTCCTCTCTTCCACTCACTTTCCTTCCATGGATGAACCTGGCACACCATACCTCGACTGACACACTTTCCTTCTGCAACAGTGGGATGCCATTTCAGGTTCCATGAAATTATCCTCCAGACCTGGCCCACTCACCCTATGCACCACAACCCCCAGTTTCGACCCGGCAAGTCCTCAGCCGCCTTCCTCAATCCCGATATCATCACAAAAATGCAAATTCTTCGTATTCTCCAACTGGACTCTAATCAACTGAGCCCCCAATTTGATTCCCAATCTCAAACCACAGTGGTACCAGACGCGGCAGCTTTCCAACTATATCAGGTCAAGAGCAAAAGAAAGGACATTAAATCGGCTCCTGACTATGTTTGAATGCATGTGCACCTCCTCAGCAGTAGTCCCTCAGAGCTATATGCAATACTGAGAGAGATGGCCTATAACAAAATTGACTTGGGAACCGGCTTTAGGAAGGCAGTTTTTGGAAGAAGACTGGGTTAAGGCATACATTCTAATTCTCCAGGAAAACAGATAAACACACAATTGAAACTGATTATATGAGAATTGTTTAACCTGCCAAAGAATTTGTAATTGTGTTCTCTTAGATTTGAGATTCACAATAGTGTTGACCCTTAAAGCCATTGGTCTCCAAACTGCAGCCGGAGGGCAAAAGGTGGCCCTTTGCTTGCCTTTGTCTAACCCTTGAGGCACTATTCCATTCACTGACACCAGCAGTGGGGCATTATTCCTCCCACTGACACCAATGATGGTGCACACAGTGCTGTATTTTGGCCTAGGCCAACAAGGCCCAGGCCTAGGGCAGCACTTTGCAGGGGGGCAGCAAAAGAGCTGCCCCCCCCTCCATCCGAGACTCTTTTGGTCACTGGTTGCTAGAGCTGCCTCTCCCACCTCTATCTCTCTCTCACCCCCCTCCACTCGCTCTCACTCACTCACCCCCCTCTCTCTTTCTCTCTCTCTCACCCCTCCTTTCTCTCTCATCCCCCCTCTCTCTCACCCCTCTCTTTCTCTCTCTCTGTCACCCCTCTCTTTCTCTCTCTCTCTCTCATCCCCCCTCTCTCTTATCCCCCCTCTCTCTCTCTCTCTCTCTCTCTTTCTTTCTCTCACCTTCCCCCCTCTCTTTGTCTCTCTTACTTTCTCTCACCTTCCCCCCTCTCTCTTTCTCCTCCTCTCTCTCTCATCCCCCCCTCTCTCTCTCTCATCCCCCCCCTCTCTCTCTCTAATCCCCCCTCTCTCTCTCATCCCCCCTCTCTCTCACTCCCCCTCCCTCTCTCTCACCCCCTCTCTCATCCCCTTTCTCTCTCTCCCTCCCCCTCTCTCTCATCCCCCTCCCTCCCTCACCCACCCCCCTCTCTCTCATCCCCCCCTCTCTCTCCCTCTCTCACCCACCCCCTCTCTCTCTCTCCCACCCCCTCTCACCCCCCCCCCTCTCATGAGATCTCAGGGGTTCATGCTGGGAGTCGGAAGGGGGGCGCCCAATTTTAGTCTTGCCTAGGGCAGCACAAAACCAAAATACACCACTGGGTGCACAGTTCTTCCTCCTACTGACCCCAATTTTGTAATCCCACTGACCAGCAGGCCTGAGGCATTGTGGACTCCTATTGTTGCTGGGGCTTTTTCTACTCCCTCTGGTCACAGTCTGGCCCTCCTAAAGCCCAATTGACAGTAAACTGGCCGTTTGTTTAGGAAGTTTGAAGACCGCTGGTCTAGGCAATAAAAAGACTGAAGGCAAAGAAGGGACACAAAGGGCTTTAAAGATCAAAGAGGAAATAGGGGTGTCATTTGTCTGACTTTGTAGAGTGTCGGGGGTTTGGCATTGTGAACCACAAGACTGGCTGCACAGAATGACAACTATTTTTGGCAAGTATTACAGGTCAAATACATGACGTTAAATTTTGTTTTTAACTGCCTCTCTCCTTAATTTAGATAAATTGTTGTTAGCTACTGTAGCTCCTAAGTCTACAGTGTTTGGATCCAAATCCCTCTGCTTCTCTTTGATCCACAATCTCCTGGATCTGATTTACAGATTTGTATATTCAATTGTACCTTTTAACTACCAAAAGTATTTCAATTGCTTTTAGGTTTTAATTTAATCCATCGTTAACTGCTGAATTCAACCATCATTGACATTGTCCATAGTAGTCGTTAAAGGTTTTATTTTCATTTTTTAAGTTCCTTCAGAAAAATTATAGAGTTTGCTTGCTTTGGGTGACACAACTATTTGCTTTTTTTAGAAGTGTATTTTAGTAATTGCTTTTTCTTAGTTTCATACACTCTTATAATTGATGTTGTTGCCTACAAAACACATAAAATGTATTTCTTAACACGAAGCATTGATGTCCTAAATTTGTCTGTAACAGCATTAAGGTGGCATAATGTACAGAGTGTGACAATGTAATTCCCGGAATGCCTCCGGCGTAGCACTATGGTGGCGAGTGACACAGCCATTTGCACTGGAGTTTGTTCTGACATGTTCTAAGTTGCACTCGCCTGGGTTCAGAGATGTATAGTAACTAAGTAGAACTACTTCACTACTGTACTTAAGTACCGAAAGGCGGTATCTGTACTTTCCTGGAGTAGAATTTTTTTCTCCTACTTCCACTTTTACTTCACTACATTTTTTCGATGATTTCAATACTTCTACTCCAATATTTTTCTTTGTGCTGCATAGTTACTCGTTACAATTATAAAAATTACCACTGCCAGAACAGTAGATGGCAGGTTTCATGAAGTTCAAAAAAATGTGTATTATCAGCGCATACGAAAATAAATGCTACTGTATGTATAAATAAAATGGTCTACATATCTGCTGTTAAGGGGAAAGAGAACCTCGCCCCAACCAAGGAGAGTCACAAGCGTACATAAACCTTTTTTCTAGGCTGATTTTGCTTTTTTCACTGGAAGTTGAGAGCACAGGTTTTGCAGTTTTGTTTCACTGGAAGAGAGTATTTGGATATTATTTTGCACTTACCTTCATCAGCCGGGTAAGGGTGAAATCCACAAGGTGGTGGGAGTCTGCGCCTATTATTTGGAATAGCACCTGTTTGATTCCTGCACCTTTGAAAATATATTCTTCTTGTTTTGTCACATATATATGGTATTATGGCCTTATTGCATTATATATATGGACTTTTTATTGACTTTGATTTCATACACTCTTCCTTTATTTCATTATTGGAATATATTGTTGTATATCACATTGGTTTATATATGATTTTGCACACCAATAAGCTGTGGAGAAAAAAAAAACATGCAGGGAAGAGAAGGAGGGATGCTTTAAAAGGGGAAGGGAGGGACATACTTATCTGTTTTTGTTTACAAAAAATTACAGCCAAAGGAATTGCGATTGTCCTTTAGGTTAATCATTTGAAATAATATAAAACAATATGATATTCAAACTTTTGACTTCTTCTTGAGTAGCAGTTTTTTTTGAAAAACTACTGGTACTTTTACTTTCAGTAACAACAAAGAGCAGAGCCGCTCAGGTGTCAGTTCAATGGGTGGTGCTGGTCAGATCCGCCGTCCAAGCAATGAAGAATCCAAAAAAGTAGACCGCACTCAGGGAAAGTAAGATGAAAACATATGTACGTCGGCTTCCACAGCTCCACAGTGTATGGTTATGAGTAAGCGATCTAATTCGTGAAACGCGTTAACCCGGCACGTCTGTTATGTGCATTGTACTGTCTGTCTGCTGCACTGAAGAAGAATAAAGGAGTTTTGATTGTTTTCATCTTACTTTCCCTGAGTGCGGTCTACTTTTATTTTCAGTACTTGAGTAGCAAAATGAGAAAAAAAATTACTTGCAATACTTAAGTACAAAAAATGTTGAATACTTTAGTACTTCTACTCAAGTCACTTTTTTATTGAGCACTTCCACTTCTACTCAAGTCACTTTTTGATCGAGCACTTGTACTTTTACTCAAGTATGGGTTTTCGAGTACTTTATACAAGTGTGCCTGGGTTGCAGACCAATCGACTCAGCCTTTATGGAGTAGTAGAAGAAATAACACGTGTGTTGCAATATTGATAGAAAATGAGTGACAGGAATCTGTAGCAGCAGATTAACATCAAATTTTGCATGAAAATTGGCAAAAATGCGAGTGAAACTTTAGCTCTGTTACAACAGGCTTATGGTGAACATTACATGAAGAAATCAAGTGTTTTTGAAGGGTATGGTTTAAGGATGGGTGGAAAGATGTCCACGATGACTCAAGAAGTGGGCAGACAAAAACGGAAAGGACGGATGCAAATGTGGAGAGAGAGTTTTTTTTTAATCACAAGCAGCTAGTTCACTATGAGTTTATAGAACATAGTACAATGGTTGACCGACATTGTTACTGGAAAATTCTTAAAAGGTCATTTAAATCTGTTTGGAGGAAAAGATGGGAACTCTCCACCATGACCATGCTCCTGCACAAACATTGTTTTTACAGACATATAGTTACAATGTTACATAGTTAGTCAGGTTGAAAAAAGACACAAGTCCGTCTGGTTCAACCATAAAAAAAAAAAAAAAACAGTATTGAAAACCCAACCATACAATCCCATATACACAATCCTATACCCGCTGTTCATCCAGAGGAAGGCGAAAATAAACCCCAGCAAAGCATGATCCAATTTGCTACAGCAGGGGAAAAAAATTCCTTCCTGATCCCCCGAGAGGCAATCGGATATTCCCTGGATCAACTTTAACTAAAAAAAAAATGTTAGTACCCATTTATATTATGTACACCTAGGAAAGAATCCAGGCCAGACCATTCTGGAAATTAAATTGTCACATCTCATATACTTGAAAAGGTAAACGTGCCGTGTTAAATAAATATAAATAAATGATAAAGCCAAAAAATAAATGGTGAACAAATAATAAATGTGCCAATATAATATCAAAAACGATATTAATCAAAGAAAATAAAGTCCATGCAATTGTGAAAACCAATCTTGCAGCTGTGACCAACAGTGCTCAATGATTCATGTGTAATCCACTACATGTCCACTCCACCTCATTTCACATAAAGGCTTACCAGAGCTATTGTGACCCCTAGAGTATAAGAAGTCATATTGCGCTGAATGTAAACACCACTCTGAGGTTGATAAAGGGATGTCAAATCCACAACTCCTCCAGCACAAGTTGTATTCAGCAGACCACACAAAAGAAAAAAGAAGGAGAGAACCAGGTTCAAATTCTGTAAAATCCTCGATAAAACGTTTATTAGATCGGTTAAAAACACTTAGAGCATTAAGTAGAAATCGCCAAACACATCCCATTTTCCAGAATTCTGTTCGCATGTGTGGTGATGTAACTTCTCCTTTATGTAGCACTGCCCCATTGAGGACTGCTGGATTGTTCACCTTGGGATCCCCCTGGGTCACTCTCTGGCTCAGTAAATGAACAGTCTAGGGCAGGGGTGGCAATCGAGGGCCAAATCAGCAATACGATTGCCCTCAAAAGGGCCGGTTGTATCTGTAAGACTAGATGTTCAGAGCATCCCATACCCTTACATAAGACATTAGGAGCCTCCCTACCATCAGAGGTTGAGTCCCCCTTCCCTCCTTTACATTACAGTGCACCACCCTTACCTTGTGCTGCTTCTGGGAAGAAGCTAGAGGCATTGCTGGAAAGCAGAAAGCACAGGGTCTGGAGGAGGGCTGGAGCTCTCCTGCAGCTGCAGGAGAGGTGCGAGGGCCGCATGAAATTGCCTAGAGGGCCGAATTCGGCTGCGGGCCTTGTGTTTGACACACGTGGTCTAGGGGATGTGGTTGTTTTTGTGGCTTTATTTAAATTAGGGATGGGAGAAGGGAAGAGTGGGATATCCCAACTTGAACTATTCACAGTAGATGAGCCAGATGAGGCTGCAGATTCACCTTGCCACTTAGATGAATTTAGAATTAAGTCTTTATGCAGATGACTTGTTAGGATGAATTATCTTCGGGATACACACCTAGTACCCCCTTTTACTCCACCTGTTGACATTCATCCTCTGACTATCCTACACCAGGGTGGCCCCACTCAGGTCAGGCCCCTAGACACAATCCCCTGTACTCACAATACTGTTTTTTGAGGGTCTCCAGTGTCTCTACCCCTTAAGTTAGCTCTCATGGACCTCTGAGTTCAGCTCCTTCCTTCTGGTCCCCAGGTCGACTTCCTGTGACCAGGGCCGGACTGGGAATAAAAACCAGCCCTGGAAATAATTTCATACCAGCCCCATAGTATTATTATACCGGCCATGTACAACAGCAAAACGTCATTATTTTCTTGTTCATAAAAGGGAAAACCATGCATTTTAAAGCACATTTGAAAAGTGTTAAATTGTGTATAAATTATATATAGATAAGACAGATATGTTCTGGCAATATATGCTACAGCATAGCAACACAGGACAGGTGGTCAGAGGCTGCATATTGGATGGAACAGGAGACATCTTAGGCTGTGTGGACATAGTAGAAGAGATGTCAATGGCTGTGCGGACATGGTACAGGAGATGTCAGAGGCTGTGCGGACATGGTACAGGAGATGTCAGAGGCTGTGCGGACATTATACAGGAGAGGTCAGGGGCTGTGCAGACATTATACAGGAGAGGTCAGGGGCTGTGCAGACATTATACAGGAGAGGTCAGAGGCTGTGCAGACATTATACAGGAGAGGTCAGGGGCTGTGCGGACATTATACAGGAGAGGTCAGGGGCTGTGCAGACATTATACAGGAGAGGTCAGAGGCTGCGCGGACATTATACAGGAGAGGTCAGGGGCTGTGCGGACATTATACAGGAGAGGTCAGGGGCTGTGCAGACATTATACAGGAGAGGTCAGGGGCTGTGCAGACATTATACAGGAGAGGTCAGAGGCTGCGCGGACATTATACAGGAGAGGTCAGGGGCTGTGCGGACATTATACAGGAGAGGTCAGAGGCTGCGCGGACATTATACAGGAGAGGTCAGGGGCTGTGCGGACATTATACAGGAGAGGTCAGAGGCTGCGGACATTATACAGGAGAGGTCAGAGGCTGTGCGGACATTATACAGGAGAGGTCAGAGGCTGTGGACATGGTACAGGAGAGGACAGAGGCCGCAGACATGGTACAGGAGAGGTCAGAGGCTGCGGACATGGTACCGGAGGGGGGTCAGAGGCTGCGGACATGGTACCGGAGGGGGGTCAGAGGCTGCGGACATGGTACAGGAGATATGAGGCTGCGGACATGGTACAGGAGAGGTCAGAGGCTGCGGACATGGTACAGGAGGGGTCAGAGGCTGTGCGAAGTTAGTTTGGATAAAAAAAAACCGAGGGCTGCAAGGAGCCGCTAACCTGCCAAAGGTCAAATACACATTTCTAGCTTTGCAGAGAAGAAAACGTTTATTTTCACATTGCCCACCCTGATGGGGCTGGTACAGAGCTGACATGGACATCTAAGGGGACAGCAGTAAGGCACACTCTCAGGCTCACCTGCAATCACATCATGCTGCTGCTGGCGCAAGAAGTTTTGTGTGGGACAGTGTGGGAGGAGGGATCGGCGTCTGCGCGCCCTTATCAGTCTTACAGGCACAGGCAGTCAGAGTCAGTTGATCCACCCCGCCGCGCAGCCGCTCCGTGATGACATCGGCTGACGTAGAAGAGTAAATATCGGAAGGACCGTCCGTCACTCTATCTGGAGCGCAGCGGGGGCCAGGGGCGGGGCTGCAGCGGCCATCGTCACAGCGGCGCGGCCCCAATGCTTAAAGCGGCGCTGCGGCCCTATGTTAAAGCGGCCCCATGTTAAAGCGGCCCCGGTATCCCGGTAGGCCAGTCCGGCCCTGCCTGTGACCACGTGATTCTGCTCACCAGCCAAAGACCCCACAGCACATGTGCTCCTGACTTTTATACCACACCCCACAATGCACCGAGACAATCAGTCTGTGCCAATCACTGGGGCTGTATCAAAGCCTGTGTACCCATTGGTCAGATTTCCTCCACTGTCCAATATGCCTCCATATTGGACCTGAGTGAAACACTCCCTAGACCAGATGAATCACACACTGAGCACTATGAGCAGACCTAACTCACAGATTCTGCTCTCTGGTAGGCAGAAAGCAATATAGATTTCCCTGCTTCTCCTCTGATAAGCAGACAGAGCCAAAAACTATACTCTCTCACTAGCACCTACCTAGGAGGGTGCTACATTTAATTAAACCCTTTTTAAAAGTGCTTTAAATATTTTCTTGTCCTTAAAATGGCAAAACAAGCTTTGGCCACACTTCTCTTTTAAGTGAAAATTAATTCACTCACAACTGCCATTCCTGCTCCTAAATCCTCCTATTCTCCCCACCCCATCCTGGCCCTGTTTTGCGGCCAGTAGAAATAACAACGTTCTGGCATTATTGGTCAATAGGAGGAAAATTTGCACTAAGATTGGTATCAGTGGGAAGAAAAAACTGCAGTAGGGGCACTAGAAGGCTGGAATGCTCTGGATAGAACTAAGTGTTACTGTGGGGTTATAGGGTTCTGGAGGAACTTAGGGGACTCTGTAGCAGACTTGGTGGCTCTGTGGGGGATTGGGGTGCTGGGGATCTCTCCAGGGAGTGGATGACTTAGTAGGAGCACTGTGGACCACTGTTGGAGGTTGAGGACCTTATGGGAGGGCTGGAGGCTCTGCAGCATGTTGGGGGGCATTGTGGGAGGTTGGGGGGCACTGTGGGAGCTTATAGGATCTGCAGCCGGCTGGAGATACCCAGAGGGCTAGGGGGCCATTTACAAAAGACCTGATATCAGTACAGGTACCACTAGGTAGGGAAATGTCACATGACTAGAGAGAGGACATATGGTATTTCACCCCCAGTGGATACTTTTATTGTTAGCAGGTCTACTGATGTTCTGTCTTATGGGCACACTGATCCACGCTACCTTCTTGTAAAATCCAATGGTACAATACCTGGTTCTTGAATGCTTAATGTTCAGGTACGGGGTGCAAATTATACTCTGTAGTCCTGGGAACAAGTAGGGAATGGAGCTACTGCTTCTCATGCTCCCACTCGTGTCCCAGTCCTGAGTGTACAACTTTCAGGAGTGCAGGTATCCGAATTATGTAACATACAACAAATGCCCTAGTATTGGTGTTCATTGGTTGTTCAAATTAAATCTTTGTCAGTGTGAGAAAAAAAATTGCCCCAGCATTATTGTGAGGACAAATGCCTGGGTGTCAATGCTTAGTGGAATGAAAAGATGACCTAGTGTTAGTGATAATCGTTTAGATTTCTTACCAGTGTAGCACCTGCACATTGAGGACGTCAGTCCCAGAGTTCCATTGTAGCTCAGTATCATATGAAGAAAACATCACATAAAGTGGAGATAGATCTCCTTATTCTCATGTGCAGAGCGGGTCCCACACTAGTTAGAGGTCTGATATGGGACATTCCAGCACCCAGCGCTGAATCATGAAGTGGGTCTGTTGGAAACCTTTACATACATAGTTACATAGTAGGTGAGGTTGAATAAAGACAATAGTCCATCCAGTTCAACCTGTGTAGGTGTGTGTGGCTGTAATCATCTCACATAGCCCTGAATGTTCTGATCCTTGAGATGTACGTCTAAGAGTCTTTTGAAAGCCACCATACTTCCCGCAGAAACCACCTCTTGTGGTAGAGAATTCCACAATCTTGTAGCCCTAACAGTAAAGAACCCCCCGCGTTGCCTGAGGTTAAAACGCTTCTCCTCTAACGCATTGTATGCCCTCTTGTCCTCTTGCAATCCCTTCGACTGAACAGCTTTTTTTCTAAGCTGAGATCCCCATTGAGATATTTATAAATTGCTATCATGTCCCCCCTCAGGCGTCTCTTCTCCAGGGAGAATAAATCGAGCGATTGCAGACGCTCTTCATAACCTTTGGTAGTCAAATCGGTAAAGGACTTGCTCATTGAAGAGCTATAGGCCTGACTTAGCAGGGGACATGTTGTTGCTCTGCTGAGAGACTTCTGCTTCCCCATGGAGATACTCAGGGTCCTTCTTTACAGCATACTGGCAGGATACAGGCTTTTCTACTTAGGCTGTGTCTGCTTTCCACAATAAACTGTAAAATACTTTGAATACCTCTTTTTTTGATGTACCTGGAATTTATTTAGGTGATTTAAACTAAAAGTTCAGTTGGGTTTTAGAATACTAAAGCATATATAAATCCTTAGTTTTGGCTGTACAATGGGTCCTCAGCAGTCTGTATTCACCAGACATCATTGGATGTCATCTCTCTGTATGGACAATGAGTAAAACCCATTAAGCCGAGTCCAGCTCCCTGTCATCCCTTTCGGGTAACGTCTGCTTATAGTTGTAAATTCATAGGTCAGAAAAGCCATGACTAATTATGAGTTATAGCGATGTATAAATAGATTATGAACAGCCCTGTGTACACAATGACATTCTAAGCGTGCTGAATATATTGTGCAGGAAAGTGAAAGAGTGTCTTTTGGCTGACAGCATTTACCCTTTCTACAAGTCAGACAAAATGGGGCCCCAGGCTACCTTAAAGTGACACAAAATTTTAGGGTAAAAAGAAAAAAAAATGATATTCAAGTATGGATTCTTAATTCAAAAAGTTCTTCTATTGCTCTCAGCCTCTTCCAAATTTTTTGCTGTTGTGATCTGACTTTCCTTCAGAGGGTGACTACATTCATTCTCCATGGTCCCACTGTATGTAGGAAGGAAGCCACCCTCTCTTTCTCACTCCTGAGATGGACTATGGGGTTTGTAGCGTGCATAGAGCAGTGCAACTCCTATTTCTTTTTTTTTTTTAACCACTTGCCGACTGCCTAACGCCGATCTACGTCGGCAGTCAGCCCCTCACAGGCAAAGTGACGTAGGGCTACGTCACTAGCTTGTGAGGGTCTAGGGAGCGAGCGCGCGCCCCCGGAGGCGCGCTCCCGCTCCCGCGTGGTCACGGACCCCCCGCGCGTGTGACCGGCGGACCCGATGTCCGCCGGTCACTCGGCGATCGGCGGGGGAGAGGGAGAATGTCAAGCAGCTTGTGTAAACAAGCTGCCTGTCATTCTCCTTGCTGTTAGGATACTGATCACTCGGATCTAGTATGTAGATCCGTTGATCAGTGTCCATACAGCTCAAGCCCCAGCCAATCACAGTAGAAAGCACGCCCCTAGGGATACACACAGCCCCTCCCTCCCAAATAAAGTTAACCCCTTCACTACCAGTGTATTTTTACAGTAACAGTGCATATATGTGCATATATATAGCACTGATTACTGTAGAAATGTCACTGGTAACCCCAAAAGTGTCAAAAATGTCAGTCAAGGGTCCGATCTGTCCGCCCCAATGTCGCAGTACCGCAAAAAAAATCGCAGATCGCCGCCATTACACGTTAAAAAAAAAAACAACAAAAATGACAGAAATCTTTCCCTTTGTTAGTAAACGCGATAACTTTTGCGCAAACCAATCAAAATACGCTTTTTGTGATTTTTTTTACCAAACATAGGTAGCATAAAACAAATTGGCCGAAAAAGTAAAAAAATTTTGATTTTTAAATTTTTTTTTTGGGGAATTTCATATAAAAAAATGTGAAAAATATTGCTATTTTTGCAAAATTGACGCTCTTTTTTTGTTTATAGCGCGTGATCAAAAAATCGCACAGGTGATCAAATACCACCAAAAGAAAGCTCTGTTTGTGGGAAAAAAAGGACGCCAAATTCGTTTAGGTACAGCGTCGCACGACCGCGCAATTGTCCGTTAAAGTCACGCAGTGCCGAATCGCAAAATACCCCCTGGTCGGAATGGGGGTAAAATCTTCCGGGGCTTAAGTGGTTAATTACAAACTATTTATTGAGAAAATACATTTTGTCTTACATGAAACAAATTAAGTAACATCTGTAAGGAACAAAGGTATACATGACATTGTTGAATATTTTAGAAGAGAATATATAATAGTACGAATATGTAATAAAAATAACCGCGCTAAAACATGAAAATTCAATACAGTCAGAAATTGAATTAAATCACAACTGCAGCTGCAGTGGGAAACCCCAAGGTAATAAATAAAGAGGGGTAAAGCTGCGCTAAATGATATATGTAATAAAACAAATATAGTGAATAGTATCTCAAAGAGATAACAAAGAAATAACAATGTGGTATCAAATTAGTAACTAATCATGTGATCGTGCAATCAAACAAATAGATAGAGGTGACTCCAAATAAATACAATAGATCAATAAACTACAGAGTCCATTAAAGAATAAGAAGTCCGAAGATGTGTATAATGGTGCTCAAGAACAGAATCCTCCACCGCTAAATAATATTCTTTCCACTGTGTTGATAAATATATCACGCTAATGCGCTTACCAGATAAAAACTGTAATCAGGCATATATGACTCATGAAAGTATATCCAACCAGCTCAACCAGGACCCTTGGCAACTCCACTTAGACCAGCAAGATGGCTCCACTCAGACCAGCCAGATGATAGACACCGCAGCGTATAGACCCGGGCAGTCAACAATCCAACAATGTTCATGAAAGAATAATAGCCACCATAGTGAAGTATGCAAAGATGGACATTTATTTGTAATGGTAAAACACACTAACATGCATAAGAACGAACAGCGCTTGTATCGGCAGGATCCAAAAAACACAGCCGTCCGACTTCCGGGTATCACGTGGTGACGTCAGCACGCCTTCCCTATGCGTTTCGTCATAGATGAGTAAGCGCATTAGCGTGATATATTTCTCAACACGGTGGAAAGAATATTATTTAGTGGGGGAGGAAAAGTATCTTGTATTCCAGCTCCAATAGGGTGGTATTCATAATACTCTTATATGTCTGAGGAAACCAAGATCACCAATCAGACAGGTCAACTACCTCCCCCAAGTCCCGTTCCCAGGCTAGCATGTAGGGCAAACAAACAATTTGTACAGTATGGAGTTACCCCCCCCCCCCCTCTGGGCCTCTCCATGAAAAAAAAGCTTGATTCACAAGCCGTATGGGCAATGCCAGCTTTAGCTTTCTGCAACAAGCGCAAAAAATGCAGAATCTGTTGCAAACAAAATTTTCAGAAGGAGGCATCTTCAACTGCTGCACAAAGTAGGAAGCGGGACAAATTCCCTTATGATCGAAAAAGTAACCTATTCTTTCCATACCTTTATTAACCCACCACTGAAAGTCCTGCATACATAAGCTAGGGTTGAAGACAGAGTGGGGGCCACTGGGGTGTGTGTGGACCGGAGTGATGGGACAGGGGGGGCCTGTGCTTACAAGGTAACCCTTTCTGGGCAGTATAGGGAAGTGTAAATTTGTGCTAGTTGGGTCACATGAGCAGCTCTATAATACAAGGATCTCCAATCCCCCAAAGTCATGTAAGGTGTACAGTGTTCCGCGGCCCAGTCAACTTCCCTTAGGTCCCCAAACTTTAACAGCTGAGCTTGGAATTTCTGGAGTTTCTGGAGTGGGACTGGTACAGGCAAAGCACAGAAGTAATATAAAAATAACCCTGGGGAGCACCACTATTTTAGGCAATTCTACCCATCCAGGAAAGACTACCAAAGGACCCTTGTTCTACTTCTCGCAACAACTGAGAAAAAAGTTGCAAATAGTTAGACCAGTAGAGAGTATCCAAGAAAGGGGTCAATTTAATGCAGAGATAGGAAAGAGAGATCGTTTGCTATAGTGCCCTTTCAGGCTCTGCCAGACAGCCTCATCCAGATTGATATTTAAAGGCTAAGTTCACCTTTTCTTTTTTCTAAATTCCAGCTCCCCTATGTATAAATATAGGATTAATGTACTTATTTTGCAAACATATAACAGCTTTACATTAATTCTACACCGGCTACCTCACTGTCTTCATAGCTGTTTAAACACACTGCTTGATTACTTCTGCCTTACTTCCTGGTCAGACTTTAGGTCATGACACAGGATGGAGTTGACCATCTGAGGGTAGATGATGAGGGTGTGCTAATGAGATCAGCTGGTCAACTCTTTTCTGTGTCATAACCTAAAGTCTGACCAGGAAGTAAGGCAGAAGTAATCGAGGAGTGTGTTTAAACAGCCATGAAGATTGTGAGCCCTTAGGGCTATAGATATTTCCTAATAAACCCCTACGCCAGAGATATGACCAAAACGATGCAAAAGATCCAGGTCTGATGGTAGGAAAGTACGCAGTGAGGTAAAGAAAAAGGAACAGATCATCCGCAAACAATGCACATGTTTGCTGTCTGCTCCCGCTAAGTGTACCCAAGATGCCTGGGTTGTGGTGAGCCAGAGTTTCAATGGCAATAATGAAAAGGATAGGAGAAAGAAGGTACCCCTGCCTGGTACCCGATCGGATGGAAATTGGGTCAGGGAGATAACCTTTCAATCAATACACACAGAAGGGTTGCTGTAGAGGGCCTGCAAAAAAGGATGAAATTTAAGGGCCAAAGTTCCACCTATGTAAAATTCTAAACAGGTAGTCCCAAGAGATGCTATTGAATGCTTTCCTTAAATCAAGCATGCCCTTCTATAAGTCTCCATCCCAGGAGGTGTGAATGACTGAAATCAAATCAATGGTCGGCTTATTTGGTCTAAAGCCCAACGATTCGGTACAAACAGCTGGATGTATTTCTAAATACACAAAATATAACTGGATACTAACATTTAACCTGGTAATAACACCGGAAATATCTGGTTGTCCTCAGGGCTTTAGAAATGATTTTGTTTCCTCAATGTAACAAATTGGATCATGCTTTATTGGGTTTTCTTTGCCTTCCTCTGGACCAGCTGTGGATATAGGATAGTGCAGGGGTCTCTAAACTTGCTAAACAATGGGCCAGTTTACTGTCCTTTAGACTTTACAGTGGCTGGACTGTGGCCAGTTGGAGTAGAAAATGTCTTGGCTTAAGTGGGAGAAAACAATGCTCCATCTTTTGTGTCAGTTGGAGGAATTGTGTCCCATTGTTGATGTCATTGAGAACAATTGTGCCCCGTTGTTGGGGATCTGTGGGAGGAATTATGTCCCATTGTTGGTGTCACTGGAATACTGGATGGAATAGTGCCTCATTGTTGGTGTCACTGGATGGAATGGTGCCACATTGTTGGTGTCAGTGAGAGGCATTGTGCTCCATTGTTTGTATCATTGAGAGGAATTGTGCCCCTTCGTTGGTGTCAGTGAATGAATTAGTGCCCCAAGGGCCAGGTAAAAGCAAGCAATGAGCCACATCCAGCCCCCAGCCTGCAGTTTGGACCACTGGGATAGTGTATGTAACGGAACCACGACCCAACAATGTGCTTGTGTGCTTCCGTCAGAATACCGCTTCCTTCAGTCTAGAACATAGACATCAGATATTCTAGCCACCCCCGTAAAAACTAGCCAAGAATAGCTTGTATAAGATCTGGAACAATTATTGAACAAACTCACACCGAATATATACCCTACCAGGTCAAATGCCTGATTACATTATCATATGCAGATGAAATTGTGTACAGAAAAATAATTAACATATCTAAGGAACAACCAACACAAACAGTATTATACTTTCCCACTAGCAACTAATAGATGACAGTGATTTATTTAACTTGGGATAATAACTAGCAGACTTGCCGTCATCAAGCTCAAGAAGTACAATACACATTATTATAAGTGTAAACACATCCCCACAGTAGACAATAGGTGAGTTAATTACCACAATCAACAATGAGTGGAAGAAAGGTGTTTGAGCTGATGATATTAGCATCTGCCATGAGACTGACTGTGAGGAGCAGTCCCCTATTGGCACTAGGCAGCTAGGCCTTTAACAGGGATCCTAGGCCTAGAGCCCCAGAGTCTGTGTGTCTTGGGGAGATGAGGACTTGAATCCAAAGTAACATTACTCCAAGAGTCCCCCCAGCATACACCCCACAAAGAGCAGTGTTCCCTCACAAACCAGGGCCTATAGTCAGTAGGCAAGAGGCTAGCCTTCAGTCCCCTTCAAAAGCCCCTGTCCTAAGTGAGTTTGTCACAGTATATATGGAAGTTTTCCATTTATTGTATTTTCCTGTTGGTTGAACTAGATAGACTTGTGTCTTATATGACCTTACTATGTAACTATATGTAAAGCTACTATGTGACTCCCTGTGCTTTAAAAAGCCAGTATATGCACATAGAGGTTACCCAGGGAGAAATGACCAAATCTAGAACCCATTACCGCACATAACATTTTATTGCACCTCCCAGTACATGCTTCTTCTTAATAGCCTCCACATTTACCTCCACATTTACACGTCCTCCTCCTCCTCTCAGGTAATTGTTTAAAAAATAATCTTACATTTCTTCTCGAGGTATGTTTGGACCTATTGAGAACTCTCTTGTTTTATACGTCATGCCACACAGATATACGTTCAGTTGTAGTAGTGTAGTGATTGTGTTCCGTTCTTGTAGTAGAGTGGTTGGCATCCTGGAGAATTGTTTGTAACAATTGCTTTGTTTAGAAATGTATTTTACTCTGTAATGCATATTGTTTTTTAGTAAACTATTTTTGGTGGGAAAAAAAAACATGGTCATAACATACATTTTAATTAATTAACATCAACATCAACAATTTAATATAAGCTTAATTGAATAATCTCCATTCATATAGTTTGTTCTGCCTGACTGATGGTGGTCTTTTTCCAAAACTTCTTGGAGTCCCTGCATGCTTTGCAGCTTCTCCTCAATTTCTTAGGACTACATATCCCATAGTACCTTTCTGCCTGCATGCAGTGACTCCGCCACCTGAAACTCCCCCTTTTAAGCACCTCTGTGGTTCAGAAGGCAGGCTCGGTGAAATGTGTGACACAGCAGTGCCTACTCACAGGGTATAGAGAATATGGTAACCACTTCTGGACCAGGCCTTTTACTGACACTTGTTGTTTACAAGTTAAAATCTATTTTTTTTGCTAGAAATTACTTAGAACCCTCAAACATCATTTATTTTTTAGAGACCCTAGAGAATAAAATGGAGATCCTTGCGATATTTTTTGTCACACTGTATTTGCGTAGCGGACGCAATTTTTTTTGAAAATAATTCACTTTTTTTTTAATAAGAAAATAAGTAAAGTTAGCCCAATTTTTTCTATAATGTGAAAGATAATGTTACGCAGAGTAAATAGATACCCCAACATGTCATGCTTTGAAATTGTGTGCGCTCGTGGAATGGCGAAAAACATTGGTCCTTAAAAATCCCCATAGGCGACATTTTAAAAATTTCTACCGTTTACCAGTTTAGAGTTACAGAGGAGGTCTAGGGCTCAAATTATTGCTCTCACTAACGACTGCGGCGATACCTCACATGTGTGATTTGAACAACGTTTACATATGTGGGTGTGACTTGCGTATGCGTTCGCTTCTGTGCTTGAGCTAATGGGGACAAGGCACTTTTATTTTTTTTCCTATTTATTTTATCTTTTATTTTTTATTTTTACACTGTTTTTTTTTTTTTAATTTTTGATTACTTTTATTCCTATTACAAGGAATGCAAACATCCCTTGTAATAGAAATAAGCATGACAGGTCCTCTTTAACTGCTTGCCGACCGCCCGCGGCAGTTGTAATGCGGCAGTCTGGCGCTCTCAGGCAAAGCGTCGTACATATACGGCGCTCGTCTGGGAGGAGCTAGGGGGCAATCACGCGCCGCCGGAGGCGCCCTCCCGCCCCCACTCGTCAGCTGGGGAGCCAGCGCGTGTGCCCGGCGGCTCTGATGGCCGCCGGCCACTCGCAATCTCCCGCAGCTGAGGGAGAAAGACAGGCAGCTCATGTAAACATGGCCATCTGTCATTCTCCCTGAAGTAATGACAGAGGCTATGTGATCCTGCTATATAGGATCGCATGTCTCTGTGATTACTTCACAAGCCACGCCCCCTGACAGTAAGAATCACGCCCCTAGGGACACACTTAACCCCTTGATCACCAGTAAAGTTAACACCTTCCCTGCCAGTGTAATTTTTACAGTAACAGTGAATATTTTTAGCACTGATTACTGTAGTAATGTCACTGGTACCCCCAAAAGTGTAAAAAATGTCAGTTAGGGGTCCAATCTGTCTGCCGTAAATGTCGCAGTCCCGCAAAAAAAATCGCAGATCGCCGCCATTACTAGTTAAAAAAAAAAACAATAAAAATGACATAAATGATTCATGATCCAAAAAATAAGTGTCCACATAATCCAAATGTATAAATAGTGTAATATAAATGTTGAGTCTTGTGCAATAAATAATACTGTCCAATTAATTATGCATATGTGAAATGGATATTCTTCAAAAAATCTTCAAGTAAATAGTGATCCTTCAATGAAGTGTTCCTCCTAATCCCCAAATCACCAAATCCCAAAAAAAGTGTGTAATGGCCACTTACCTCAATACACACAAAGAAACGCGTGTATACACAGAGCTCTCTGATTCCTTTTGCTAAAGATGGATGGTGGGATTCCAGACGATGTAGCCCCTTGTTCTTTAGTGCCTTCCGATCTATGGACTTATGTAAATCACCCAAATGCCTTGGGATGTAGTCATAGAGATAATAAAGAAGGGGCCATCATGGTGCAGTATCTTCCAAAATGATTTTAATGATAAAAGTAATGTACATACACAATGAGAAAACAAACAAGCGCTGGCCGCTATTGCGGTATCAGACCCTACTTTCGGTTACGGCCGTAAACACGGAAGTGACGTCACCCGGCTCCTCCCGACGCGTTGCGTCACTAAGCACGTGACTTTTTCAAGGGATAGCTGAAAGGACAGGTCAGAGTCCAGGATTACACCTAGTACCCTGGCATGAGGGGAGGGATTGATGGTTGCATAACTAATTTTGATAGAACAGTCATGGAGGGGGGCACGGGCGGGAGGGAATATTACCAGCTCAGTATTAGAGAGATTTAGTTTGAGTAAGTGGTGCGACATCCATGTTGATATGTCAGTAAGTAAGTTAGCAATGCGAGAGGAGACTGAAGGAGTGAGGTGAGGAGTAGACAGATAGATTTGAGTGTCATCGGCGTATAGATGGTATTGGAAGCCGTGGGCAGTTATCAAGTGACCAAGGGTGGCGGTGTAGATAGAGAAGAGGAGGGGTCCAAGAACAGAGCCTTGGGGAACCCCCACAGAAAGGGGCAATGGGGAGAAGGAGGTAGAGTTGTGGGTAACACTGAAGGAGCGCTGTGATAGGTAGGAGGAGAACCAAGATAGAGCAGAATCTTGGAGGCCAAGGGAACAGAGTTTATTAAGAAGAAGCGGGTGGTCAACAGTATCAAAGGCCACAGAAAGGTCAAGTAATAGAAGTATGGAGTAGTGGCCATTGGTTTTAGCAGTCCTTAGGCTCCTTTCACACGATCGGTCCAATCATGTCCGCCTGTCTGTTTTTCAAGCAAACTCAACCTGACCCTCCATTCACCTCTATGGCAAGGTGACCAGATTTTTTAAATGAAATCTGGGAACATTTTTTTTTATTGGCAAATGGCACAGGACTACTTAATACAGGACTACATAGTAAACAGAGGGCTAGGTACAGGACTGCATATTACACAGAGTGTTGGGTACAGGACTGCATAATACACAGAGCGCTGGGTACAGGACTGCATAATACACAGAGCACTGGGTACAGCACTAAAAAATACACAGAGCGCTGGGCACAGGACTACATAATACACAGAGCACTGGGCACAGGACTGCATAATACACAGAGCACTGGGCACAGGACTGCATAATACACAGAGTGCTGGGCACAGGACTGCATAATACACAGAGCGCTGGGCACAGGACTGGTTAACACACAGAGCGCTGGGCACAGGACTGCATAATACACAGAGCGCTGGGCAAAGAACTGCATAATACACAGAGCACTGGGTACAGCACTAAATAATACACAGAGTGCTGGGCACAGGACTGGTTAACACACAGAGCGCTGGGCACAGGACTGCATAATACACAGAGCGCTGGGCAAAGAACTGCATAATACACAGAGCACTGGGTACAGCACTAAATAATACACAGAGTGCTGGGCACAGGACTGGTTAACACACAGAGCGCTGGGCACAGGACTGGTTAACACACAGAGCGCTGGGCACAGGACTGCATAATACACAGAGCGCTGGGCACAGAACTGCATAATACACAGAGCACTGGGTACAGCACTAAATAATACACAGAGTGCTGGGCACAGGATTACATAATACACAGAGCTCTGGGCACAGGACTGCAGAATGCACAGAGCGCTGGGCACAGGACTGCATAATACACAGAGCACTGGGTACAGCACTAAATAATACACAGAGCGCTGGGCACAGGACTACATAGTAAACAGAGGGCTAAGTACAGGACTGCATATTACACAGAGTGTTGGTTACAGGACTGCATAATACACAGAGCGCTGGGTACAGGACTGCATAATACACAGAGCACTGGGTACAGCACTAAAAAATACAGAGTGCTGGGCACAGGACTACATAATACACAGAGCGCTGGGCACAGGACTGCATAATACACAGAGCACTGGGCACAGGACTGCATAATACACAGAGTGCTGGGCACAGGACTGCATAATACACAGAGCGCTGGGCACAGGACTGGTTAACACACAGAGCGCTGGGCACAGGACTGCATAATACACAGAGCACTGGGCATAGGACTACATAATATACAGAGACATCGGCATTCGAGCTACCAGGCTGTTTCTCAGCTGGCATGGAATGCCCTGTCTACCTTATTCTGGCCCAGTAAACAGACTTGTGTTCGTCTACACCCGCCTACCTCCAATCCAATCCACTAAAAAAACAGAAGGGGACATGTCAGAGGAGGGCTCATAGAGTAGAGTGGGCTGTGTCTGTGTCTGCTCTGCATATATATAGTGGACACAGAGCTGCCATCCGCCCACTCCGCTCATTGTGGCCTGCGAACAGTTACCAAGTCGCTTAACCAGTTCCCGACCGCCCGCCGCAGTTTTACTGCGGTAGGCTGGCTCTCCTGTGCTAACCGACGTAGCTCTACGTCAATCACGTGCATGGTGCTGGGGGGGCGAGCTTGCATCGCCAGTGGCACACTCTCGCCCCCACTAGGCAGCGGGGATGCTGATCCATGGGGGAGGGGGCTGCTATTTCCGCTGGGCACTGGCGATCGTTCCCCGCTGAGAGAGAAGGACGGTCAGCTATTATAAACACAGCTGACTGTTCTTCTCTCTGAAATGATGACAGAGCGCCTGTGATCCTTCTATATAGGAACACAGGTCATTATGGTCATTTCACAAGTCCCTCCCCCAAACAGTTAGAATCACTCCCCTAGGCTCACACTTAACCCTTTGATCACCCCTGTGTTAACCCCTTCCCTGCCAGTGTCATTATTACAGTAAAAGTGCATATATTTAGCACTGATTACTGTAGTAATGTCACTTGTCCCCCCCAAAAGTGTCAAAAATGTCAGTTAGGGGTCCGATCTGTCCGCCGCAATGTTGCAGTCCCGCTAAAAATCGTAGCTCGCTGCCATTACTAGTAAAAAAGGAATACATAAAAATTGCATAAATCGACTTTTTTGCGCAAACCAATCAAAATACGCTTATTGCGATTTTTTTTTACCAAAATAAGTAGCAGAAAAAAAATTGGCCTAAGAGGATGAAAAACTTTCATTTTTAAAAATTTTTTGGGGGGGGGGGGGGGGGAATGTTATATAGCAGAATGTGAAAACTATTGTTTTTTTTTTTTTCAGAATTGTCGCTCTTTTTTTGTACATAGCGCAAAAAAAAAAAAAAAAATTGCAGAGTTGATCAAATACCACCAGAAGAAAGCTCTATTTGTGGGGGGAAAAGGACATAAATTGTATTTAGGTACAACGTCGCTCGCCCGCGCAACTCTCCTTTAAAATAACACAGTGCCAAATTGCAAAAAATGGCCTGGTCATTAGGGGGGGGGGGGGGAATCCTTTCAGTCCAGAACTGGTTAAGTGGCCCTTTGCTCTTCAAAAGGTTGGGCACCCCTGCACTAACCTAACCATGAAAATTACCCTTAACATTTAACTTTAAAAATTAACCTAATACCTAATCCCTCAAATCCTAAATTCCTAGTGTAGCACCCTCTAGAATAGTGGGCTAGTAGTTTTGTTAGTGTTGGTAGATTAGCCTGACTGAGAGCCAGGCTGGGCTGAATCTGGGTCAGGGTGAGTGACTCATCAGGCAGCAACTCTGGTACCTCCCCCTACTTGCTGGAACCTTGGAGAAGTTTCCAGAAGAATGGGTGGGAGGTTAGGAGGAGCTGCCTGGAGTAGTGAGGAAGGCCTCAGCCAATCCTTTGCAAGTAGGCTGGCAGGGGGTTGGCCCCTCTTTAATACTCAAGGTCAGCCCAGCAAGGGACAGTGTGTCAGGTGGAAGATTGGAGTGCTGAGGAGGCTGTCAGAGGTCCTTGAGGGTGCCCCCTAGTCTGTGGGGGGGTGACCTCGGGCCTGGAGGGATCCTGTACATGACACGGAGGAATCCTGTCCTGGAGGCACGGGAGCTGGTGTAAGGACAGCAGGAGAGAATCAGCACATCCAGGCGATCTCCAAGAGAAGTCAGCCGGATGGGCTGGTGAGTGTGCAGTCTGGGAGGACTGTGGGAGAAATAGCCAGGAGGGCTAGGAAAGGGGCAGCTGCAGCCAGGTGGATTAGCAATGCCTGAAGAGGTGGTGCTGGGATCAGTAGCCACATGAGGGTAGCTGGACACTGAACCAACTACACAACCTAGGGGGCCCGTGGTACCTGCCTGTAAAGGGCTTTTGCTTTATCTGACTGTTGCCTTTTTGTCAGATCAACTATCAATGTGCCAGCTGGGTCTGTGATTTTACTGCAGGCGAGTGCTGGAGGAAGAAGGAGTGTACATAGACTGTATATAGGAAAGTTATGCCTGAAGAGTTTGCTAAAATCAAGTGGGCATCCCATAATACCCCTACCCCTAACCCCATCCAAGGTAATTAACCCCTAATAAAATAAAAAAACAAAAAACAAAGTTGCTAAACTGTTTTCCTGAATGTGCCTGTGGAAAATGTGGTGTGCCTGGCTGTGCAGGGTGGGGGATCCCTATTCACCAGCGGCTCCTAAGTGGGGTGCGCTGCACTTATTTTAACCCCTGAAGTGCTGAACAAAAGCAATCCTACAGCTGAGAATATCTGGCTCCTAATCCAGTAGAGTGTATATGAGTTGCTGACACCTGGCCAGGTGAGACGAGGACTGTGCAACACACACATGGATGTCATTACCCATTGCTGACCGCCCACCGCAGATATACTGAGGCAGGCTGGCTCGGCTGCGCGAATCGCCGTACCTGTACGGGGGTTTGCGGGAGAGCTCCTTGGGGCGTGCGCCCTCCCCCATTAGGCAGCGGGGATGCCGATCCACGGGGCCGGCGGCCACGATTGCCACCTGGCATCCTCATGGAGAGAGAACGACGGTCAGCTATTGTAAACACAGAAGACCGTTGTTCATTCTGGAATGAACACAGAGCGCCTGTGATCCTTCTATTTAGGATCACAGGTCTCTGTGTTCATTCCAGAAGTTCCTCCCCCATACAGTTAGAAAACACTCCCCTGGGCTCACACACTTAACCTTTTGATCACCTCTAGGTTAGCCCCTTCCCTGCCAGTGTCATTATTACAGTAACAGTGCATATTTTTAGCACTCATTACTATAGTAATGTCACTGGTCCCCCAAAAAGTGTCAGAAATGTCAGTTAGGGGTACGATCTGTCTGACGCAATGTCGCAGTCCCACTAAAAATCGCTGATCGCCACCATTACTAGTAAAAAAAAATAAAAAAAAATAAAAATGACATAAATCTTTCCCCTAGTTTGTAGATGTGATAACTTTTGTGCAAACCAATCAAAATACGCTTATTGCGGGGTTTGTTTTTTTTTTTTTTTTTTTTACCAAAAATATGTAATAGAATACAAATTGGCCCATAGGTTTGAAAAAATTAGATTTTTAAATTTTTATTTTTTGGGGGGAATGTTATATAGCAGAAAAAGAAAAATATTGTTTTTTTTTTTTTTCAGAATTGTCGCTTTTTTTTTTGTTTATAGCGCAATAAATAAAAATTGCACAGGTGATCAAATACCATCAAAAGAAAGCTCTATTTGTGGGAAAAAAGGACATACATTTTATTTGGGTAAAGCGTTGCACGACCGCGCAATTGTCAGTTAAAGTAACGCAGTCCCGTATCGCAAAATATGGCTTGATTATGAAGGGGGCAAATCCTTCCGGTCCAGAACTGGTTAATGAATAGGTGAGGTGGGGTCATACAGTCATTTAGTAATCTATCAGACTCTGTAACCGAATCTTCCAAAAGTGAAGTAGTCCCTGCCAGAGTCCTTGTAAGGACAGAAGGAAGAGTATAGAGAGATAAAATAGAAACTATGTCCGCAGGGAATTGATAATTTTTATTATTCTTTAAACTCCAAACTTGTACAGCTGTACATGAATGAAATCTTCTTTAACCCCTTTCTACATGGGGAGCTGTGTAGCTCAGTATATTCAGCATTCACATTTTGACAATAATGAAGCCTGGGGATCATTTATGCTGAGGGACACTATCTGCATGGAGTATGCGTGGGATTCCAGGGGCCGGATTTAAAAAAAAAAGGGGGCTTCAACCTTGCCCTTAACCGATTTTTCTACACTTAATCCATATAAGTTACAGAACGTTCTTTTTATAGTTTTTGGTGATATCTCCGACGGTCCGTTCCCATCCGATTCCTCCATAGAGATGTATGGGGAACTGACAGCTGTGTCTCCACACACAGCGCAGAGACACAGCTGTCATCCTCCTGCTCAGCGAGGGATCAGTGGATCGATCCCCTGCTGAGATAAACAGAGTCCGTCCAAAGGACGGAGTGTGTGAAAGGGCCCTTAGGGTCCTTATATAGGGGTGTTCCATTCAGTTCATCTGTTCAGTCACGATTTTCCAAAGAATAAACAGATGAAGTTTACATCTGCTTTTCATCCATTTTACATCCACTTTTCATCCATTTTGTATCCGCTTTTCATCCATTTTACATCTGCTTTTCATCCATTTTACATCCACTTTTCATCCATTTTATATCCGCTTTTCATCCATTTTACATCAACTTTTCATCCATTTTTTATCTGCCTTTTTATCAATTTTATATCCGCTTTTCATCCATTTCATATCCGCTTTTCATCCATTTTACATCCGCATTTCATCAATTTTATATCTGCTTTTCATCCATTTTACATCCGCTTTTCATCAATTTTATATCTGCTTTTCATCCATTTTACATCCGCTTTTCATCCATTTTTACATCCGCTTTTCATCCATTTTTACATCCGCTTTTCATCCATTTTACACCTGCTTTCCATCCATTTTACATCCGCTATTCATCTATTTCACGTCCACTTTTCATTCATTTTACATCCGCTTTTCATCCATTTTACACCTGCTTTCCATCTATTTTATATCCGCTTTTCATCCATTTTACATCCGTTTTTCATCCATGTTACATCCTCTTTTCATCCATTTTACATCCGCTTTTTATCCATTTTACATCTGCTTTTCATCCATTTCACATCCGCTTTTCATCCATTTTATATCCGCTTTTCATCCATTTCACATCCGCTTTTCATCCATTTCACATCCGATTTTCATCCATTTCACATCCGCTTTTCATCCATTTTATATCCGCTTTTCATCCATTTCACATCCGCTTTTCATCCATTTTATATCTGCTTTTCATCCATCTTACATCCTGTTTTCATCCATTTCACATCAGCTTTTCATCCATTTTATATCCGCTTTTCATCCATTTCACATCCACTTTTCATCCATTTTATATCCGCTTTTCATCCATTTTACATCTGCTTTTTATCCAATTTACATCTGCTTTTTATCCATTTCACATGCGCTTTTCATCCATTTCACATCCACTTTTCCTCCATTTTACATCCGCTTTTCATCCATTTTATATCCGCTTTACATCCATTTTATATCTGCTTTTCATCCATTTTTCATCCACTTTTCACCCATTTTACATCTGCTTTACATCCATGTTATATCTGCATTTCATCCATTTTACATCTGCTTTTCATCCATTTTACATCCGCTTTTCATCCATTTTACATCCACTCTTCATCCATTTTAAATCCGCTTTTCATCCATTTTATATCAGCTTTTCATCCATTTTACATCCACTTTTTATCCATTTTACATTTGCTTTTTATCCATTTGACATACGCTTTTCATCCATTTCACATCCATTTTACATCCGCTTTACATCCATTTTATATCTGATTTTCAGCCATTTTTAATCCACTTTTCACCCATTTTACATCCATTTTATATCCGCTTTTCATCCATTTTACATCCGCTTTTTATCCATTTTACATCTGCTTTTTATCCATTTCACATGCACTTTTCATCCATTTTACATCCGCTTTTTATCCATTTTACATCTGCTTTTTATCCATTTCACATGCGCTTTTCATCCATTTCACATCCACTTTTCATCCATTTTACATCCGCTTTTCATCCATTTTATATCTGCTTTACATGCATTTTATATCCGCATTTCATCCATTTTACATCTGCTTTTCATCCATTTTACATCCGCTTTTCATCCATTTTACATCCGCTTTTCATCCATTTTATATCAGCTTTTCATCAATTTTACATCTGCTTTTTATCCATTTGACATGCGCTTTTCATCCATTTCACATCCATTTTACATCCGCTTTTCATCCATTTTATATACGCTTTACATCCATTTTATATCTGCTTTTCATCCATTTTTTATCCACTTTTCACCCATTTTACATCCATTTTATATCCACTTTTTATCCATTTTACATCTGCTTTTTATCCATTTCACATGCACTTTTCATCCATTTTACATCCGCTTTTTATCCATTTTACATCTGCTTTTTATCCATTTCACATGCGCTTTTCATCCATTTCACATCCACGTTTCATCCATTTTACATCTGCTTTTCATCCATTTTATATCTGCTTTACATGCATTTTATATCCGCTTTTCATCCATTTTACATCCGCTTTTTATCCTTTTTATATCTGCTTTTCGTCCATTTTTACATCAGTTTCTCATCAATTTTACATCCATTTTTCATCCATTTTACATCTGCTTTCACACCAGTTTTTTACATCTCCTGGAGCCATTTTTTCATGCAAAAACAGACTGTTTCTCCATTTATGTTTTGTACAATCCATTTTTTTAATGGAATAAAAATAAGGCATTGAAAAAGCGGATGTAAACTAATGTAAATGGTTGATCATCTGTTTACATCCGTTTTCCCATAGAGATGCATTGATGTCTGTTTTTCACCCATCAATAAATGGATGAAAATCAGAAAAACGGAATGCCCATGTGAAAGGGGCCATTGGGTCACACAGGAGGCCTGCCTCGGGGGTGGGTTCTTCTGGATCACACCAGGTGACCAGAGGGATCATATGTTGTAACACCAGGATTACACCTTGTCCGAAGGCGTACTCATCATTGCCGGGACCCGACAAGGGCTGCGGTCACGTGAAAGTCAATCATTAAGGCAGTCCTCCAACTCAAAGTGTGCAGTGTTATGTGGAGTCCTTTCAGGGTCCCGTATGTTACACACTTGTACAGGTGTATGTGTTACATTAGAAGGAATACGCAGTACCTATGCCCGCTCCACCAGTCAGCGTCCTCTGCTATCGCACTCCCAGTAGCAGAATGGGGTCCCGCCAAGCACATAGCACGGACCTCATGCGCACTCTCACTTAACCCTTGCCTCTCTGTACCCAGTGATCAGGCTTTAACTCTCCGTAACGCTAATCCGCTCTCGGTGACCGACAGAGACAGACAGCTAGGGGGGGAGCCATAACACTGGGCTCCCTCTCTATCAGAGAGCCTGTCACCTTACCAGGTATGACACCAATGACTGGTTGTAGTTCACCTTTTGTTACTGAGATATCCTTTCCCTAACTAACGCTAATAGTGGCCGCCCCAGAGAACCTATATGGGTCAATTCCTTGTGGGTGAAGCCCATAGCTGGTATGATTCAGTGGGAGAAGTTCAGAACTCGGGTGAATTCCAAAAAGGCGGTGCTCCATAGAAGAACTTCAAGTCCCAGCATGTCCTGCACAATCTCGTCCTTTTGTTGGCTGACCTGATGCCCTAAGTGCCGATTCACACTGCAGCGGCACGACTTCTGGGGCAACCTGTGAAGTCGCGGGCAGCGTGACTTCGGCGCGATTTGCACGGACTTCACAGAATGAATATCTATGCAAGTCACTCCAGGTCGCCCCAAAGTAGTACAGGAACCTTTTTCTAAGTCGGAGCGACTTGTGTCGCTCCTATTAGAACGGTTCCCGTACCACACAATGGACCGCGACTAGTCGTACTAGTGTGAACCGGCACTTAAAGGGGTTGTAAAGGTTACATTTTTTCAAAAATAAAAATAATAAACATGTTATACTTACCTGCTCTATGCAAGGGTTTTGCACAGAGCAGCCCCGATCCTCTTTTGGGGTGCGCCACCAGTGCTCCTGGCTCCTCCTCTTCATCAATTGCCCCAAGGAGACGCTTTCTACGGGGGCATCCGTGCAGGTGAGATCCATTGACACAGACAGTGGGACTCGGCCCCGCCCCCCGCTCCCATGTTACTGGACAATTGCTCTCGCTGCTATAAATCTATCCATTGAGGACAGAAACAGTGGCTGGAGCTGCTGGGCTTGTGCACATCACTGGAAAGGATGGTCTCAGGTAAGAAAAAGGGGGCTCTGGGGGAAGCTGCAGCAAAGAAGGTTTTTCACCTTAATGCATAGAATGTACAGTATTAAGCTGAAAAACCATGAGATTTTACAATCCCTTTAAGATCCGAACTTCTGCCTTTTATATATCACAAGACAGGAACCTGGACCCCAAAAGCCCGCAAAATGTGAGCAGGGGGACCCCACCTGGCCACTAACCCAGCTCCAGCCATGCATTAGTCCCGACTCAGTGTCTAATAAGACAATCAGGAGCTGGGTTACTGTAATAAGATATTATGGGGGTTATAGGACACTCAGGAGCCGGGTTACTGTAATAAGATATTACAGGGGTAATAGGACACTCAGGAGCTGGGTTACTGTAATAAGATATTACAGGGGTAATAGGACACTCAGGAGCTGGGTTACTGTAATAAGATATTACAGGGGTAATAGGACACTCAGGAGCTTGGTTACTGTAATAAGATATTACAGGGGTAATAGGACACTCAGGAGTTGGGTTACTGTAATAAGATATTACAGGGGTAATAAGACACTCAGGAGCCAGCTTACTGTAATAAGATATTACAGGGGTAATAGGACACTCAGGAGCTGGGTTACTGTAATAAGATATTACAGGGGTAATAAGACACTCAGGAGCTGGGTTACTGTAATAAGATATTACAGGGGTAATAAGACACTCAGGAGTTGGGTTACTGTAATAAGATATTACAGGGGTAATAAGACACTCAGGAGCTGGGTTAGTGTAATAGGATATTACAGGGGTAATAGGACACTCAGGAGCTGAGTTACTGCAATAAGGTATTACAGGGGTAATAAGACACTCAGGAGCTGGGTTACTGTAATAAAATATTACAGGGGTAATAAGACACTCAGGAGCCAGCTTACTGTAATAAGATATTACAGGGGTAATAGGACACTCAGGAGCTGGGTTACTGCAATAAGATATTACAGGGGTAATAAGACACTCAGGAGATGGGTTACTGTAATAAGATATTACAGGGGTAATAAGACACTCAGGAGCCGGGTTACTGAAATAAGATATTAGGGGGGTAATAAGACACTCAGGAGCTGGGTTACTGTAATAAGATATTAGGGGGTAATAAGACACTCAGGAGCTGGGTTACTGTAATAAGATATTACAGGGGTAATAAGACACTCAGGAGCTGGGTTACTGTAATAAAATATTAGGGGGGTAATAAGACACTCAGGAGCTGGGTTACTGTAATAAGATATTACAGGGGTAATAAGACACTCAGGAGCCGGGTTACTGTAATAAGATATTAGGGGGGTAATAAGACACTCAGGAGCTGGGTTACTGTAATAAGATATTAGGGGGTAATAAGACACTCAGGAGCTGGGTTACTGTAATAAGATATTACAGGGGTAATAAGACACTCAGGAGCTGGGTTACTGTAATAAAATATTAGGGGGGTAATAAGACACTCAGGAGCTGGGTTACTGTAATAAGATATTACAGGGGTAATAAGACACTCAGGAGCCGGGTTACTGTAATAAGATATTACAGGGGTAATAAGACACTCAGGAGCTGGGTAACTGTAATAAGATATTAGGGGGTAATAAGACACTCAGGAGCTGGGTTACTGTAATAAGATATTAGGGGGTAATAAGACACTCAGGAGCTGGGTTACTGTAATAAGATATTACAGGGGTAATAGGACACTCAGGAGCTGGGTTACTGTAATAAGATAATAAGACACTGAAGACTTGGTACATTGCACTAAAATGGAATTTTGAAGCTCAGTTACTATAATAAGCTGTTAAACATTTCAAATTTCTTCAAAGATCTCTCCCACTCCAGTGAAGTAAAATAAATCACGATGTATATAATATAGACACCGAGGGAATTCCAGACATATACTCTCCTTATAAGTCCAGGCCTATATACACACACAGGGCAAAGGATGAAACGTGATAATGGATCTCTTGTATCTGTTTGTAGAGATGAATTGAAATGCTTCAAGGAGCTTACACTCTATTGTCTGACTGGTTTACTTTGAGCCTATATCATATTATATTAGCCGCCTGTACTCTGCCCCCCTTTCCTCTATATATCCCATTCTGCCCTATCCCGGATTCCTACGCTTCCCGTCTCATCCCAGGATTGTTACGCTCTCATTTCCTGATTGTTAGCTTTGCTGCTCCGTATTTCACGCACTATCTGAGTCCCCTCCCTAATATTAACCCTTTGTAGCCCACTCTTGCTCAGGTTAATTTTCCAGTCTCTATCATTCCTGATCTCCTTACTGTATTCCCCTCTCCTCCTCCTCCTCCTCCTCCTCCTCCCTCTGCCATCATCACTCCAAAAAAATCCAAAGTTGGAAAGTCTGACACACTCCTGATATCTCTGACTATATAAATATATATATATTTCATTTTTTTTTTAATACCAACATGTTGACATCACAGGGAATGCTGCTCCGCCATTGGCCAGGTCATGGACCAATCCTTGGCGCTCCATGCAGACACACATCATCCAGAATATGAGACATTTAAAAACTTGCAGGAAAAGTTTTGAGAGCATCTTCTGACGGAGAGAGGTGAAGAGACAGAACTGTCAGCCATGTCAGCTCACTTCAACAGGGGCCCAGCCTATGGACTCAGCGCCGAGGTCAAGAGCAAGGTGAGCTGCGTTCAGAGGAGGGGGTGTGCTATGACTGGCCCAAGGAGCTGACACTTTAAAAGGTCCCCCAGTCAATTTCTTCATGGGCTGAAGAACTGACACTTTATGTATTCATGCCTGTCCAAGCCTGAGGAGCTGACTATTTATGTACCCATGCCTGCCTAGCCCAAAGAGCTGACATTTCATTACTAATGCAGTTTTATCACTTGACCAAAGAGCTGATACTTTACTTGTCTGTTAGTTCTGACAGCTGAGCTTTGATTTTTATAGTGATTACTATCTATGTAATGTTAAGAAATCACACAGAAATAGTTTATTTTTTTCTTTGACCAAAGCGTTTTATAGTATACTTGTCTGTTACTAAAAGACCAAAGAGCTGACACTTTATACATGAATCATTATATGTCTAGTCTCTAAAGTGCGGATATTCTGGTACTGCATTGATCTATTTACCCTGGTATTAAGAGCACCTGCTATGTTTTTATAATGGTCTATTCCCTGGTGTGAAGAGCTGACACTCTATCCCCTGGAGTGTCTGACATTTTGGTACTGCTGTGGTACTCATCCATATCGCCCAATTATGGTATAGAAAGCTGACATCCCCTGGTGTAAAGAGCTGACGCTCTGTTACAATACCAGTCTATATTCCCTGGAATGTCTGACATTTTCATACTATAATAGTCTGTATACCACACTGTGTTATAAAGAGCTGACACTCTGTTTAAACACTCATCTCTAGACCTGGTATCAAGAGCTGAGATCTCATTACTACACTGCTCTATATCCCCCTAGAATGAAGAGCTCACACTCTATCATTATACTGGTCTCTGTCCCTTGGTATGAAAATATGATACTTTTTTTTACCACAGTGCTTTAGATTATCTGGTGTAAAGAGCTGACACTCTGTTACTACAGTGCTTTATATCACCTGGTATGAAGAGCTGACACTCTGTTACTATACTGCTATATAGTGCTGTATATATCCTCTGTATGAAGACATGACAACCTGTTACTACACTTATCTATATATTCTGGTATGAAGAGCTGACACTCTGTTACTATACTGCTCTACACTCCCTGGTATGAAGAGCTGACACTCTGTTGCTATACCGCTCTACACACCCTGGTATTAAGAGCTGACACTTTGTTACTACAGTGCTTTATATTACCTGGTATGAAGAGCGAAACTCTATTACTACACTGCACTTTATCCTCTGGTGTTAAGAGCTGACACTTTGTAACTACACTGTTCTTTGTCCCCTGTCACTATGTTTCCACACTGGTCCATATTCCCCGGTATGAAGAGCTGACACTCTATTACTACACTCGTCCATATTCCCCGGTATGAAGAGCTGACACTCTATTACTACACTGGTCCATATTCCCCGGTATGAATAGCTGACACTCTATTACTACACTGGTCCATATTCCTTGCTATGAAGAGCTGACACTCTATTACTACACTGGTCCATATTCCCCAGTATAAAGAGCTGACACTCTATTACTACACTGGTCCATATTTCCCGGTATGAAGAGCTGACACTCTATTACTACACTGGTCCATATTCCTTGCTATGAAGAGCTGACACTTTATTACTACACTGTTTCATATTCCGTGGTATGAAGAGCTGACACTCTATTACTACATTGGTCCATATTCCCCGGTATGAAGAGCTGACACTCTATTACTACACTGGTCCATATTCCCCGGTATGAAGAGCTGACACTCTATTACTACACTGGTCCATATTCCCCAGTATGAAGAGCTGACACTCTATTACTACACTGGTCCATATTCCCCGGTATGAAGAGCTGACACTCTATTACTACACTGGTCCATATTCCCTGGTATGAAGAGCTGACACTCTATTATTACATTGGTCCATATTCCGTAGTATGAAGAGCTGACACTCTATAACTACACTGGTCCATATTCCCTGGTATGAAGAGCTGACACTCTATTACTACACTGGTCCATATTCCCCGGTATGAAGAGCTGAAACTCTATTACTATACTGGTCTATATTCCCCGGTATGAAGAGCTGAAACTCTATTACTACACTGGTCCATATTCCCAAGTATGAAGAGCTGACACTCTATTACTATACTGGTCTATATTTGGAGCTAACGAGGGACACGTGTCCGTATCCCCTGGTATGAACGCATGACAATTTATTAGTATATATTTGAGTTTTCCTTTAGCCCGTAGATCTTATATGTTATAAATAAATGATCTATGTCTATTTTTTTTTTTTTTTAAATAAAGGATATAATGCTCTTTGTCAGTCTAGACCAAAGAGCTA